>NC_142009.1:122426865-122726865 GCF_049901735.1 Notechis scutatus | reverse complement strand
TTCCCATGATTGTGATTCCTACTGAACCTGACTGAGAAACCACTTAAAGGCTCGTGAACCCTTTGCAGGTGTTATGGCTTCATTAGCTGATTAGAGTGGGACACTTTGAGCCTAGAATATTGAACCTTTTCACGATATTCTAATTTTCTGAGATTGTGGATTTGGGGTTTTCATGAGCTGTAAGCCATGATCATTTCAATTATAACACATCATGGCTTGAACTATCTTGCTTTGCATGTAATGAGTCTATCTCATATATTAGGTTCACCTTTTAAGTTGCATTATGAAATAAATGAACTTCTGCGTGATATTCTAATTTTTTGAGTTTTTCTTGTATATCACTGTGAAGTATTTCGCACTAATGTTAATGTAGTTTATTCCATAGGATGGCTATACATGAGGGGGGGTGGATATTAGCAATAGTGAGTAGTTTGAAAATGAAAAGATAATATCATGAAAAAGAGAAATGCTGTCTCAAGGGGCATGGAAGAATGCACTTTTAAGCTTTCCAATTATGGTATAAGATTGTTAAGAGACATTTCCTACCTATGCAGCTAAACATATCTTAAAATAAGCTAGCATTGTATCAGAAATGATTAGTACATGAAATATCCTGGTTCTGGAGAATAACAGAATCAGAAGTGATCAATAGTAAATTAATTTGTAGTGTTGCGTAGAAAATGTGTCCAGGGAATCATCAGAAATTAAATTCAAATTGAAATTTTATATTAAAAACTTATGTGGGATAGAATATACTCAAAGACATTTCTGTCATAGTTTAACTTTAGAAGGTTGAGTGGGGTTATAAGTTTGAAATTAGTTGGACATTGCTGTTGGGTTCTTGGAAATTGCAACCAAATTATAGATTTGAAACTGACAATAAAATTAAATTAATCAAAATTTTAAATTTTAATAAATTAATTTTGATTTCAAATCCTGAAAGTTATATAGGCATGTTTCATATATTTTTCTTGGGAACAATACAAAGATAATTTCACTTTTGCTGCCTTCTTTTCTTTTAACTGCTCATTCTAGCCTACTGCTATACAACTTCCATCCAGCCACTAACAGGGCCTCACCTTTGTTAGCTGTTTTGAGGACCAGGCAAGGTCAGCTAAGTGGTGCCATCTGCTGTGATGAATTACAGAAAATTATTGAATACTTTTCAGTAATTGTGATGAATAATCATATTAATTGCATATCATTGATGTAATATAATTTGAACTCAATTTAAATGTAAATTAAATTTGGTTTTTCCCTAGCACTCATATTTTTTGAAGTGCAGCCCCAGGCGTAATTGGTACATTTTCAATCTCAAAACAGTACTGGCCTACATCAATGGAGTCTTTCTGTCAGAGAACAAAGCCTTCCCTAATAGTAATATCAGTTTTGTCTAAAGAAATTCCTTCTCTTGAAGTAAACAGAACTTTTAGGTTCCAAGGCAATATTTGTATTTATGTTTAACCCTAATAATCTCTATAGCATAATGGTTAAATTAAGTGATTGCCTTATAAGTTACATATTCTGTAATGAAGGCAAAATATATGCATTTAGATTCATAACTTTATCTAAGGGTTTAATAGTTGGATACTGTATGCAATTCAGTTCCAGCATCCTCTACAGTTGCTAGCCATCAGTGTGAAAGCTAGAAGGGATTGGTTGTAATACTCCTCAGTGAAAATATATTTTCTGTGTTCTTGTGGCCACCAAGCTCAAGCTGCCTATGGTCTAGATATGCAATTGCCAGTGAATAAAAAAAAGTTGACGGTTAATGAAAGACATCTTAACAAACTAAACATGAATAGAAAATATTTAGGTTTCCTAAAGCAAATAATTAGGGAGAAGATGGTGAGGAGATAAACTGAGAATGGAAAAAGAACAAATTGAGGTCAGAACTAGTTGGGGTTTGGTTAGGAAATCAAAACAGGAAGTGAGGTCACAAATACAAAACTAGAGGAAGGGGTTCTTGGAGAAGAGAATTCAAAGAAGTGAGGGTTCAAAGAAGCAGCAATTCTAGCCTAATAGATCTATTGAAGATTATGGTACAGAAACCTCATCCAGCAAAAAAGAACAGATACTGGGTCTGTCCATTGAATTATAGTTCTGTTTCCAAACATTTTTACATGCTATCTTCTGGAGCAATAAGCAAAAGATAGAATTGGTGGATTAGGGAAAACTAAAGAGATGTTCTACTTTTTATTCAGTCTCAACTGTGACCATTTTGTCTTAGTCTATTCAAGGCTCCTCTTATTTACTCCATGGCTGGCACATAGAAAATTGTGAGTTAGCCAGTCAACCAGAAGAATCCTTCAGTTGTGAAATATTTTACAAGAATGTATGTGGTAGGTCTATCTCTTAGGGAGCCAATGCTGAACTTTCCTATAGTCCAATAATATATTTTGTAATTACAGCACTTATTCATTATGAACCCCCAAATCACTAACACTTCCCTTCCAGTATTCCAGTAAATTTTCTGGCATTCAAAGTATAACTTTGCATTAGTACAAACTCACCTATCCATCCATATCAAGTACCCATGGAAATAGTAATGCAGGCAATTGAGTCAAATATTGATGAATAAGCCTCTTAATGTTGTTTCCTAGAAAAATGTCACTTGTTTAAGCAGAGAATATCAATATTTCCAAACTAAATAATCTCTTGGGTCATAAGTATTCTTTTCCAAATGATTTCCTGAGCAACATACACTTAAGTATCTAATTCTAATGAGACAGAATTCATCATCTTTCTACAATTCTGTCACAAATAAGGCAAACTTTCTTTAAAAGAAAGACTGTAAAGACTAAACTATGAGTATATATAATACATACAATTCATGCTTGTGCTTTAATGATATTTGCAATTCCATGGAAATGTTTTGAATCATATGAAATTATGCAGTTGCACAATTATTATTGCAAATTTTAAATGGCACTTTTGCCTTTTGGTTCATGTTTTCTAGCTTCCTTTCCCTATTACCTGTCCCAAATAATCCACTCTGTTTTCCTGATCTTGATTTGATATTAGAAGTGCCCAATAAATATTTTCTTTCCATTATTTGATCTTCCATTTCTGTCTATGTCTTTTGGACAACAGTATTCATAATTATTGTTTTTATATATTATATATGATTATCAGTCAACTTTACTGTGATTTTATTGACTTGATTTGGTCTGGTCTGATTTACTTTAATTTAGCCACCCACTCCAAAAAGACAATGGGGTAGCTTACAAAATCTATATTAAAAAAGAGCAAACAATTAAAACGAAGGCCACAAAAACAGATAGTCTAGATTAAAAGAAATAGAATAACAAACAGTTACAAAAATATTTGTTACAAAAGCTAATATGAAAATACTTCAGGCTCAACCAATATATCACACCCACATAACTCCAATCCTGGAAACAAAGATAGGATTTAAAGTCTTCCCAGAATCCCAGAGGAGCTGATGCTGTCTGAATCTAAGGGGGTAGGGGATGCTTGTCCAAATGGTGGGGACCACAACAGAGAAAGCATGCTTCCTCAATCCCACAAAATGGCAGTATTACAAAACACTGTAATTGTAATACATAACAATCAATCAACACTGATATGAAGAATACAATACAATAGAAATAAAGCAGTATAATGCGGCCCAAGCTCCAGCTTAGGTGAGGCATCTAGCACTGATACTCTTTGCTGTTACAATTTAAACTTAGAGGAGATTTCTTCCTTTAGTGGATTGGCCTCTGTTATTCTGAAAGTACAAAAGTATCCAAGAATATGAACATCATTTCGTCATAAGGAATGGCTCAGCATAATCTGCCAATTACTTGTGAAGCCCTTAGTTCAGATTGCCTTTCAACCATGAAGTACAACCAATTCCTTAGGTAGCTTTGACGCTATATTGTGTTTCCCTCATTGTAATACAGGAATAATCATTCTAATGGTTGTAAAGAATACAGCAAGGTACACTGAATAGCCACAAAATTGAATCAATTTGTTCTTCATGCTTATTGTATTGTCTTAATATTTATCAGACCCTGTGGAAAGCAGAATTTGTTTTCCTTCCATGGATTGCATATTAGAAATGTATACATGGCATTAATGAATCTAGTTGTATTATATCAGGGTTCTCCAAAGTGGTCAATATTGACCTCCAAGGATCTATGGGACTATCCATTATGATACTATTTGTAGTACTATTGTTAAAAAGTAATTATTAAATTATTTTCATATGATGGATATTTGAGGGTCAATGAACAATCTGAAACTTCATGAACGAGTCAATGAGCTGAAGAATTTGAGGACAGCTGTACTATAGGAATTCACAAACAGCTCCAAATGCTTCTTTTCTGTTTGAGCAATTAGGCCAGCCCTGATGCTTTTTTTGTATGCCCTTTCTTAAAGACAGATGATGTTCAATTTTACAAAATTGGAACCGGGGTGGGATGGGGGATATTACCTTTCTTTTGAACCCAGGAGTCTGAAAAAAGATTAAAAGGACAAAAAAAAGATTCTGATTCACAATTTTCAGATATTGTATGTCAAGTTCCTCTGTTCCTTTTTTTGTGGCATGAGAATTTACCTTGCCTATCAGTTGTAAATTCCTTACAGAAAGTCATCCATCATAGATTACAAGTGTTATATTACTAACAGTAGAATTATTTTAAATCATCTTGATTCCATGCAATGTACACTAGATATTTTTCCCAACATTCTCCCATCTAGTCCAATTTGAGATGATAGATATCTATTTGAAGGTCTAGTTCCAATATGGCTGTCATCCATATAAAGTAGGGGAGTCAAACTCAAGCCTGCAGGCTGGATCCGGCCCACGGGGTGCACAGAACAGGACCACGGGCCTGTCCTGGTAACAGCAAAAAACTGGTCCATGGTGTCTCTGCTAGCAAAAACATAGGTCGGAGAGGACATGCTTAGCCTCCCTGAGTTCCGTTTTCACTGGCAGAGGCTGCAGGAGACAATTGCAGCCAAAAAAAGGAGCCCGGGTGGGCCATGCACAGCCTCCCTGGCTCTGTTTTCACTGGCCAAAGGCTGCAGGAGGCCATCATGGCCAAAAATGAGGCCTTGATGGGTGATGTTGAGCTGGCCACATCCAACCTGGCCATGCTCCCCCCCCCCTGAGGTCAAACACAACCCTGATGTGGCCCTCAATGGAATTGAGTTTGATACCCCTGACATAAAGTGATTAGCACCAGAATGCTTATCAATATGCTGTTGGGATGAGTTTGGCTTATTGCATTGCATTGCCTCAGGAGGAAAATTGAGCAACAAAGACAAGCATATATTCTAAAAATGAAATATATCAGTAGTGTTATTCAGTTGAATAAATAAGGAAGGAAAGGGAGGAGATTTTGTTGTTTGTAGTTCTTCATGCAGCACTTTTTTCATACTGCATGCATAATGAAATATGGTACAAATGTTCTCAGTTGAACATGGCTTGCTATATTCTCAAAAATGCTGAATTTTGGCACATAAATATATGCATTATATATAGACAAGGGTAGTAACCATCTGAGTCCTCCTAAGTAAACAAGCAACCAATCTCTACATTCATAATGAGATCCTTCCTTGTGGAACCATTTTCCTCCAGCATGGACTGTGAGCTTAGTAGAAAACTATTCTTCATAATTCCCAGTAGTATCAATGCATCAGTAACAATATGCTGATACCTAGCATGTTAAGGCAATGGGAAAGGAATGAGAAATTATCTGTCTCCATTGCACAATTTCAGATATTGTCCTCCAATCTTTTCAAGGCATAGCATGCTTACTTTTTTGCCTACGATTGTTCTTACAGCAAACAATAAATATTTAGGACTAGTTTTCAGGAGATTTTGGGAGTATGTGGTAAAATCCACACTTACTGGCAACCCCAAATAAAGTGAGGTGAATATTCTATGCCATTCTAGGTGGGCTTGAACAAGATATTTTGAGATTTGAGACATCTTGTTCAGGCACTCTCCTACTGCAACACTCTCACTCTTGTATATTAAGCGTAAAAATTGAGCAACCAGATTTTTTTTTTTCATTGAATTGATTCAGTTTCAAGGCCCTTCTCCTGGATAGCTTACCATTAGAAACAAAAAACATATATGAAGAAAAACATTCAGTCAGCTGGAAGAAACACTTTATATCGTGCATAAACACACAAACAAACAACCTAATCTAGAAGACCAATTATGTTTCTAACAGATTACAGAAAGTCAATACAATGGAAACAGTATGAGGGGAGACTAAAGGCATATCATTCCAAACACCAAGGCTACCACCAAGGAAGCATGATCTTTGGGTCCCATAATTGATGGAACCTTAAGTGTCCACATTATGCCTCAACTCACTGAATGGCAAGAAATATATGAAGACAAGCAGGCTATATAGATAATAGCCAGCACATCTTGAATTGCACCTGGAAGCCAACTGGTAATTAGCACAGCTTCTAAAACAGTGAGGACACATGACCATCGCATCACTGCCTACACCACTGTGTTCTGAACTGTATGTAGCTTCAAAGGCAGCCCCATGTAGTGTGCAATATAATAAGCCCATTTGAGGTGATCAAGGCTCAAGTGATTGTCTGAAGAACCTCCTGGTTCAGGAATGGACAAAACTGGTGCATCAGCTGAACATGTAAAAAAGCACACTTGGCCACAACTGTCACCTGCTTTTTGACTCCCAGATTACATACCAGTTTCACATGGGGAAGTGTAAACCCTCAAGGCTAAAGCTGGAAGATTCCTAGAACTGGGAGAACCAAACAAAGTCATGTAATCTTCCCAGGATTATTGATCTTGAGTCTGATCCTCTGTATCCAGACCCAAATAGCATCCAGGCACTAGGCTAAGACTTTGACATGGTTATATCAATGGTCAAGAGTATCACTGACATTTTTACGATGCCTGACTTCAAATCAATGGGCGATCCCACCCAGCAATTTTATGTAGATATTAAACAAGAGAGGAAAGAGTATAAAGTGCTATATCACCTCACAAGTAAGGGTCCATAGGCACAAATTCTGCCCCAACACCAATTGAATCCAGCCATAGAGAAAGGAGGAAATAATCACAAAATGGTACCTATGACTATGACACACAAAGTTAATTTGAAAGGATATAATGACCAAAGATTGAAAGGCATGGGGAGATCAAGGAGTATGTAGCTCCTTCATATTGACTTCAAGCAGGACACTGACAAGTACCACAATTGCTGTTACTGTACTGAACCCTGTTTTGAAACCTGACTGAAATTGGCCTGGATAATCTAATTTCCTTCAGGATTCCTCAGAACTGAAGCTCAAACCAGCCTCTTCACCAACTTGCTTAGGAAGGGAAAGTTGAAGACTGGATGGAAACTATGCAGGATGACTGACTCAATTGATGGCCTCTTGGTTCCAGCTGCAGCCAGCTGTAGGAATGGTCTCCAGAATGATCAACTGTATCAATCCCCTAGTCTCTCTGTTGGCATCATTCCTATAGAATATCACACTAAATATGGTGATAAAACATCCTAACAAGCACTTTCATTTGTAAGTCATTTCTATTATATGAAGAATTGTCTTATGCTAAGAATTATATTGAGAAAAGAAATAGCAGCAATACTACAAAACGCTTCATTTTTGCCCACTCATATTGTCAGGCTAAATATATTAACTGTGTTTTAAAACTTCTTCGACTTACACCATTCAACAAAACAGACGGTACCTTTAAAATATTTGAATTATTATAATGTACTAGATGTGTTTATTTTTCACCCTGCCACAATTTCATTTACTTTCATTTATTGCATTTTGCTTTTCCCGAGGAGAATAGCACTTGGCATTAGGCTGGTAACCATTTGCAAAACAAAATGAAAACCCTAATATATTTTTCTTCTGTTTATTTGGTTCAAAAGTAATAAAGATTAAGTTACATGTGTTATACACCTTTGTTTATAGAGATAATTTGGCTGCTGTTAGCTTCTCTTTCTGTATTTTGTATGTTGCTCCTTATTACTTATGACCTCCAGCTATCATCGATGCTAAATGCTAAAAATGTTTCTATTTACTGTCAAAATTTAAATGAATTTAGACTCCCACCCCAGGAAAGCAGCAATAATATTAAACACTTAATTTAGGGGGGGAACTAATTTATTCTCAGTTTATACTATTAGCTACCTATCCCCCCAAATAACATTTTAAAAAAAAAGATGTTACAAGCTGAGATAGAGGCTAATAGCATGCCTTTCCTAAGGGTTCCTCTCAGTTAAGATAATTACAAGAGACTGCTACCAATCCGGCTGAACTTGCTAACACCTCTCCCCCTCCCCCCCAAGGCACAGCCAGATGTTAAAGTGCTTTCCTCCATCCTGTGAACTGGCAGAAAAGTATGCCCACATAATTATGTTGCTCTCATTTTCATTCCCTGCTTTGCCTCAGTAACAAGGTTGGCAGGTAGCATTGTTCTTCCTGTTTTAATGAGGAACAAGTTTTAAAAGGTGATTGTTAGACTCCTGTACCTTTGTTTTCCCTTCCACTAAGAGTCATCTTCCATCAAGAAAAACAACCTCTCCAGATGGTATGGAGAGGTGAGGAGAGGAAGATGTGGTGGGTACATAGGTATAGGACCTTTTACTTTGAACAGGAAGTTGGAGTAGAAGACCTCCAAGATCTCTTCCAATGCTGTTATTCTGTATTCTATTCTGACTGAGGTGGAGCCACCTGATGCTGCTCAACTAATAGACTGCAGGCAGGAAGGTGACTTGAGGGCCAATTGCCTATCATCTAGGCCCGGAGTGTCAAACTCAGGGCCTGGGGGCCGGATCTGGCCTGCAGGATGCTTAGATCTGGCCTGTGGAGCTGCCCTGGAAACAGCGAAGGACCAGCCTCTGGTGCCTCTGCCAGAGAAAACAGAGCTCAAAAGGCCCGCTCTGTGTTCATTGGCAGAGAGTTGCAGGAGGCCATTGCAGCCGAAAATGGAGCATGTGAGGGCCACGGGCAGCCTTCCCGAGCCCTGTTTTCACTGATAGAGGATTGCAGGAGGCCATCACAGCCAAAAACAGATATTGCAAGCCCAATTTTCACTGACAGAGTGCTCGGGCTACCACAGGCATCCCAACTAAAGTAATATTGAGCTGGCCACACCCACCCCAGCCTCCCAAGGTCAAACACAGCCCTGATGTGGCCCTCAATGAAATCGAGTTTGACATCCCTGCTCCAGGTTGTTTCTGTGTAGAGGCCTATAGTTTTTCCAAAACAACGCTAAACCCATGTCCACTAATGCTAAACCGATGTTCACTGGCTGAGATTATAGGATTTGGTGGAGGGCACAGGGGCTCAAGAGGAACCAGGAGACAACAACTGATAAAAAGATTCTCTTCCTTGACCAATTCTACAAGAGAATGGCAGTGGTGGCAGTGAGAATCCATGCATGAGTAGCTGCTCTTGGAAGCAGCCTACAGAGTAGAAAACATGGCACCTGTCCCACACAAGCAATTGAAACAACAATGTGAAAAAGTACAGCCACGAAAAACGCTTTGCTGGCAGAAGAAGCAGAATACCTAAAACTAGGGTTTAGAATTTAGAAAAGACCATTTTAGCTATAATACTTATCTTTTGCTGCAGCCCCGGTGAGTAAAACAGCTGAGGCGGGGCAACCCACTCTGCCGTGCAGATCAGCTCTGGTCAAAAACAAGGAAATAAAGCACAGGAAAAGGGCAGGGGTGGGTGGGGCCAAATGATCACTAGTATTACTAGTTCTCCCAAACCAGTCTGCACCAGTAGAATCCCATCCCTGGGTGATCCCCTTTAAAACTCCAGATGGCATGGGATCTGGTTTTTTAGGGTCTGGTTATTTATACAATTCTCCCTAACAATTTTTGGCCATGTCACTAGATTGGATAGGATAGGATAGGCATACATTTTCTCTGAAGGATAGGATAGGCATACATTTTCTCTGAAATGCTGCTGCCAATTGAGATCTTGGATGTGTGCCTTTTCTTATGGCTTCCCTTTCTTATGGTACACCCTCCCCTCAATGATTTGGCAGGAGCCTTCCCTTTTGGCCTTTCAGAAGGTCATCAAGATAGGCGATGGGTTGGGTTGGGTTGGGATGGGATGAGACAGAACTAATTTGAGCTTGCTTTGGAACATCCTAAGAGAGTGATTCAGGCCCAGAGTTTATGTTTTTGTTTGATTGTTTTAGTGTTCTATTGTTTTATGGTTCTCTTTTATAGTTACTGGTTTTTACTGCTTTTGTGAGCTGCTCAGATCTGTTTTAAGATGGGTGACCATACAAATCTTTAAATAAATAAATAAATGGCCACCTTATGTGACAAAACTAAGCAATCTAAACACACTCTTTTTAAAAAAAAAATTACACAGATCATAAATGTGTCCTCTAAGCTTCACCTTTTTTTAATTAAAGAGGAACTGTTACAAAAAGTTCTCAAAAGGAAAAGGTAAGTTTTCCCCCACTTTTTCCCCCTTTCATAATACATTCTAATTATTCAAAGCTTATTTTACAAATAGTGCCTTTCCTCTATTTGATGCTTTCAAATATTTGATGCTTCAGATGCATTTAATTGACTTCTCAGTTTGTTATTCTAAAGTCAGTCATTTTTCTTCATATTCTCCATACTGGATGAATCCTTGGGTTGGCTGGCTGGCTGGCTGAGTTGTTTGCTTCCTTCTGTTGTGTGACTATAATATTGCATTTCAGCTTTCAGAATTTAATTAGTTGGATCTTCATTACACTCTCATTAGTACAGCACACCACACCAAATTTCAGTCTGACATGAAAATGGCCTTGAATTAATGATTAAGATTTGTACTATCACTGAAATTTTACTGTGTATGACATTCCTGGAAACCTGGTTTTACCATCTTTCGTCATCTATCATGAAAGCCACCTTCAAAATTTCATCCAAAAGAATTCTTCATCTTTCTGCAGTATTCCATGACATGGTAGGAAGAGCTTGTCCTCTTGTAATTTTTACAAGTTGTCACAAACTTTGTATTTTTGTCCTGCATATTGCAACCTGTAGCAAAAGATTACCCAGCTATTAAATCTCCTGCTGCAGCCTGTCCCCATGCCAACAAAGCATGATCTCCTAAAATGTTATATGCCAGATTGTGCATTTTTCAACAGTCTTCAATGCAACTATGAATAGTGTCATTACATTTAAATATGAATTTGAAGTGTCATTCAAATAATAATCTTCCTTGTTTAGAGAAGAAATACACTACCCATTCACCAAATTACAGACCTGAATCCATCTTTTAGAACATTTAGAAATATGATGGCTGCAAGTTATAATTTAAATATCAAAAGTTTTAAGGGAAGATTCAGTATTTGACAGAATTCCCAATTCTTATAGGGAAGAGGTGAAGGCTCTGGTGGACTGGTGCAATAAAAGTAACCTGGTTCTAAATGTTGATAAAACAAAGGAGATCATTGTAGATTTTAGAAAGAGCCGGCATGGTCATACTCCACTCAGTATCAAGGATGCAGCTGCAGAGGTGGTCAACAATATTAAGTATATGGGGGTGCAGATAATCAACGATCTGAACTGGTCTCTCCACACATCATCCTTAGTGAAGCGTGCAAACCAGCATCTGCATTTCCTGTGTGGGATGAGGACAGCACATCTTTCTCCTTCTGTCCTAGCCACTTTTTACAGAGGCACAATTGAGAGCATTTTAACAAACTACATCATTGTTTGGTTTGGTGGCTGCAGTGCCTCAAAGAGAAAGTCCATTCAGAGAGTGGCAAGGACAGCAGAGATTATAGAAATCTCGCTTCCCATTATTCAGGATACTGTTTATAAGCGCTTATGTGCTTAGAGCTCAAAGCATTGTTAAAGACCCCGCACATCCATTTGATGGTTTTTTTCTGTTGCTCCCCTCTGGGAAGAGATTTCAAAGTATTTCTAGCAAGACTATCAGATTCTGTAACAGCTTTGTTTCCTATGCCATCCATCTGGCAAACTTGCAGGATTCATTTTTCTCACCATATACATCCAAACTAGACTGTGTTGTTTCTCTTTGTCATATAAAATATGTGGGTCTATGGTTAATATTGTATTGTATTGTGTTTGTTTGTTTATTCTGTCATGGTTATGTAGTGTATATTGGTGATGAGAGCTATATGCAACAAAATTTCATTTTAATATATGCCAATTAGTGTACATTCAAAGTGACAATAAAGTAATTCCATTCTATTCTATTCTGTTCTGTTCTGCTCTGCTCTGTTCTCTTCTCTTCTCTTCTCTTCTCTTCTCTTCTCTTCTCTTCTCTTCTCTTCTCTTCTCTTCTACTCTACTCTATTCTATTCTATTCTATTCTGAAACTGTACTCTTTCCCTCTAACATCTGCTCCTAAGGGGAAGAAGTTAATTGTAGGGCTGAACACTTAGGGAAAAGAATGGTAATTCCTTTGAAAAGGGGAAATAGTCCCATGATTTTTTTTTACCCCTGCACTCATAGCTATACTTACATGCTGTATATTCATGTTTAGAGTCTTCAGATCATTTGCATTTATGGCTGTCATTGTAGCATCAGCAGCAACATGGTGCAGATTATTGCTGCTTTTTATTCAATTTTAAAGCCATACTCATCTTCCAATCCAACTTCCCCCAATATCTATTCAGGGTATAGCTTGAATAAATAAGGCAATACAGATAGCCCTTGACTTACAACCACAATTGAGCTCAAAATTTCTTTTGTTAAGTGAGACTTTTATTAAGTGAGTTTAGCCCCATTTTACAACCTTTCTTGCCTCAGCTGTTAAGTGAATCACTGCAGATGATAAATTAGTAATCAGGTTGTCAAGTGAATCTGGTTTCCCCGCTGACTTTTCTGATCAGAAGGTCGCAAAAGATTATCACCTGATCTTGGGACACAGCAATGGTCATAAATATGAACAAGTCACCAAACATCTGAATTTTGATCACATGATATGGGGATGCTGCAATGGTTATAACTGTGGTCATAAGTCACTTATTTCAGTGCCGTTTGTAACTCTGAACAGTCACTAATCGAACTGTTGTAAGTTGAGGACTGTTGAGGTAATTCCCCATTAGGAGAATGAGCGCACACAGGGAGACGTAGTGAGAGTGGTAAAGAATAACACACAACCAGCACACAGATACACTGTATAGTAAAATGTAGGTTTTTACTTCCAGTAAAACAGTTAAGCAAAGTTCAACAAACAGTCCAAGTCATTCACGGTTAAAGCAGTCAGTTTTCAGTCCAGGGATAATCCAATAACAAAGTCCAGTATCAAAAACAGTTCAGTAACAGACTTACATCAAATCCAAGAATAACAATGATCAGTAACACTCAATAGGGAAATGCAGGAACACACTCTCAGCAACAAGAGAAGAACAGAACAACCCAGGTTTCTTGCTCCATCTTATGGCCGCTTGAGGAACCACACCCAATTACAATTTTAGCATTTCCTTAAAGAGACAGTATAAGAATGTCTATCCTGGTTTATATATTTTTCCAACCCAATTGTTAGGTGACTTACATTCCTAACAAGGACTACCTGTACATACATCCTGGTCTTACTCCTTTACTGACCTGGAGCCAAACTGGTTATGTTTTACCTGGACTATGACGCCCTTCAATATATTTTCTTCAAGGTCTTATTACTGAAAATGCTCTGTACACACAGAATAAGAAGTTAGCAAATGAAAAAAAAAAACCTGCTCAGAAAATTCCTACAATTGAATATTCTAACACTGAGTGGTGTATATTCTCTGTAATCTCAATTCTTCAGTAGCTCTGTCTTTAAATAAAAGTTCTTCACTGAGACAAGTTTTTTCCCATTTGTTCTTCCTTAGTACTGGAGAGCTCAGAGTTGAACAGAGTTGCTAATTTCAGCTTTTTCCCATATGGATTTTCCATCATGCAGTTATCAGCCTGGGGATGTGATGCTCCTGAAGTCTTCTAAAATAAACCTGACGAGGAAAGTAACATGTAACAAGTTAACTCAGCTCGACTGAAACTTACACTTTAGACACTTGTATATAAAGAAATCATGCAGAGATGAAATGTTAAATTGGAATTTTATATTTGTTTATTTGTTTTGTTGTAATGTATATATGAATTCTCTGTGGGGCTGTAATGAAATCAAATTAGCTGGAAGCCTGACTTTGAAATGGTGTCCTGGGCTTAAGCCAGTTATGACTGCCTTGAGTATGACCGCCTGAGGGGATTCAAATTGACAGTGTAGGAAATTGAATAGGAAGGCCAATTGATAGCTGAAGAAAGAACAGAGCTCAGAGCTGTGGAATGAGCAAGTTTGGAAATGAAGCCCTTCAGGGGAGGACAGTAGCAGTGTTCCAATATTTGAGGAACACAAAGAAGAGAAGTGGGAGGGTATCAATCTATTTTCCAAAGCAGCAGAAGGTAGAAAAAAGAAGCAATGGATGGAAACTTACCAAGGAGAGAAACAACCTAGAACTAAGGAGAAATTTCCTGACAGTGAGAACAATTAATCATTGAAATGGCTTGCGTTCAGAAGTTGTGGGTGCTCCATCCCTGGAGGTTTTTAGGAAGCAATTGGACAATCATTTGTCTAGAATGGGGTTGGACAAGAAGACATCCAAGGTCCCTTTCAATCCTGTTATACTGTTCTAATTCTGTTAAGTCTTGAAGAGCAGAATTAGTAGCTGACCAGAACTGACACTTAAGAAGAACAGAAAGCCATAGGAACAAAAAGCATTCTACTGAATCCAAATCAGTAGATAAACTATGAAATATCTGAATCATCCTAGCTGTAAAAATAGGAGAAAGAGTGGGAGAAAGTGCTAGATAAACTGGTATGAAAAGAAAAATAGGAGGAACATCTTGGATATTAAAAATCACAATCTATGAAGCAATTTCATCTTTACGGTTGAAGAGGAACATTTTATTTTGTTTATTTACATATGCATTCACCTTCTAATCTTGTTTATATTGGAGATATATTTTATCTTTATGCTGATAATGAACAGTTTATTTGGATTTTATGGTTGATTGTGTCAGTACACAGTGTGTATGTGTCACTACAATGTGTGGACTTCCAAGTTTTTGGTGTCATGAAGCAACAATACATTGACTTGCAAAATAGTCCCTAGCTTAAGGTAAAAGTGCAGTTTGATTCAGAGGTGGTATTCAGCAGGTTCTGACTAGTTCTGGAGAACTGGTAGCGGAAATTTTGAGTAGATTGGAGAACCGGCAAATACCACCTCTGGCTGACTCTACCCCCATCTATTCTCTGTCTCCGAGTCCCAGCTAATCAGCTGGGTCTTTTTTTGTTGCCCTACACAAGAGAACGGAGCTGGAAAGCAGGTTAGTGGAGTGGGGATGGGAATTTGCAGTAACCTTCTCCCACAAATGGGGAAGGAATGGAGATTTTACAGTATCCTCCCCCCTGGAATGGGGTGAGAATGGAGATTTTACAGTATCCTTCCCCTGCCATTCTCACCAAGCCACACCCACAGAACCAGTAGTAAAAAAAATTGAATCCCATCACTGGTTTGATTGCACTTGTGATAAACTCCAACATGTGGTAAATCTGATAAGTACTATCCTTTCCCATTAATGCTACCTGTGGCACAGGTTCAACAAAAGTAGTCAATCTATAGCTTATTCCTCTTATTGAAAAAGCAATATGTTAAAAAGAAAAAGGATGAACCAAAGTTACTATTGGCTGTAGAGATCAATATCTGAGAACCGATACCACAAACACTATGGGTGTGGAAGATTCCAACAGATCAAAAGAGTATATGCTAAAAAGCAGAAATGAACTAATGAAATGAAATGAAATGAAACAAGAATAGAACAGCACCATGGATTTAGAATAAGAGAAAGGGGAAGGATGTTGTAAATCTAAGTTAAGATGATTTGATTTTCATGGAGCCATTAATGTATGCAAGGAACTAAAGAAGCGAGATTAATTATGAATAAAAATAATAACATGCATGTCAAAACATTTGAAGCAATGCTATCTAAACTGTAGTTGTATAATAAACAGTAAACCATAGGTTAGAGATAGCTGTGAATGATGAATAAAATGGTGATAAAAGAACCAACAGAAATGAATTTGGCAATAAATCATACAAAATCAGTGTGTCAGCTGATCACCAATAGAGACTTTTTAGGATCTAGAGCAGGGGTGTCAAATTTGCGATGACATGTTGTTGTCACATGACATATTGCAACTTTTCCCCCTTCACTAAAATGGGGATGGCCGTGGCCAGCGCATGATGCATACAGCCTGTGGGCTACGAGTTTAACACCCCTGATCTAGAGACAACAGGCTTAAATCAAAGTCAAAATCAGTGATGGGATTCTGCCAGTTTGCACCACTTCAGGAGAACTGGTTGTTAACTTTCTGAACAGTTTGGCAAACTGGTTGTTGAAAGAAATCATGAGGGCAGAGAACCGGGTGTTAAATTATTTGAATCCCACCACTGGTGAAAATCCTAACAGATTTCATTGAACAAATATAAAGAGAGCTGCAGGGAAAGAAGAAACATACAGGATCAATCTATGTCCCTTCAATTTGCTAGAAACACCAAAGAAATGTCAGTGGTCAGATCCTCTTAAGCTGCCATTTATGCATCAGCTTTCCTTTCCAGGTTTTTAGTCTACCTTGAGCTTCAAAGTATCTTTGATACTTTTTTACTTTTTTTTAAAGTGGAAAATGGCTTAACAGTATGTCTTATCAGAGACTTTGTCACAACTACAGACAGTTGAGCCTCTGGCAGAGATATTTTAAATAAAGCACCATCTCTACACCTGGCCATGATCTCATGACATACCTTGTGAACTCAGATGACCACTGCCCACCCTCTGAAAAAAAAAAGCAGATATTAGATTACAGAACTCATGTTGTCCTCTTTAACTAGTACAGGTAACAAATCTCAGAGGCAAGAGTAATATTAAAATTCACAAAGCTTGCTAATTTACACTAATTGCTAAGTGCATATGCGGAGGCATTTAAAATACAAAGTTTTCTATTTTATACACAATTTGCCACATCTTGTTAGAGTGTCTATCTTACATGTGCAGAAGAAAAAAGTGAATCACATTATTAAGTTTCTCACCATTGCATTTGGGCCATTTGGAGAACCACCAACAAATGAGGTACTCATATTTGGTGAAAAACTGTTGGATTACTTGTAAAGAGTACATAAAGATGGCTTGTATAAATGATTATAAAAATTAAAAAACTACAACAAGGTGATGAATTGATGTATCTTTGTAAAATAAATATATAGTAATAAAATAAAATTATAAGGTAATATAATATATTGCTAAAGTAAGATATGGATAGAGAGGAATTTTTAAACATACAACTAATGATAGCAAGGTAGTAAATAATAAGTAAGTAATTGCCTGTTGAAAAGAGTGACCATTAGGCAAAAGAAATGAAAAATTGCTATGTATAGAATGTGCCCACTTTATTACAGGGAAATGAGAGCCGTGTATTTCAAGACAAATTCTGAATGCAGGAGAAATGGATTATATAAGAAGTGTGTGATGGTTAAACAAGAAGAGATAGGGTCAAGAACAAAGGAGTGCAGAATGAATATGGATTAAATGCAAAAGTGAATGACCAGTATAATATAATTGGCTTGGTCATAGAGAATGAATGAGGGTTGAATTGCAAAATAAATATTTGCAGGAACCCTGCATGGGTTGGAAGCAAGGGAAAGACCAAAAGTCAAGGTTGGATGGAATTTACATGATCCTTTAAAGGAAATTGATGAAATATTTAATTTAAAGAACAAGATAGTGTTGGAAATGGTTCAGGCACATAGTTGAAACAAGGATGGCTTGCAAAGTTAGAAAAGGTATAAAGAGTATAATAAATTGGTTAATGTAAACTACTTAGCAATGTTTATTTTTCCCTTTTTATCTCATGTCTTTAATCCCTTTGGCTGACTACTTTTCATGCCCTTTCTATGCTTTCCATAATATTGTTTATCCCCAAAGGAAATGTGTGTGTATGTGTGTATATCCAGCATTGCTTGCTTCATAAACCATTTTAACAATAGGTTTTTCTAGTTCAAGCTTTAGCAGTTTAAAACAGACAATATGGATAGAGGGTTTTTTTTTCCCCCTTAACATAGTGATAGTTAAAAATTCTTTTCTGTTGCAATGCAAATAATCTTTATTGATGACACACTGTAAGCAACAATTCAGAAATGCCTCTCTTTTTTATGACCATGTACTGTATTTTTATATTTGGTTAAGAAGAAGATGATCGAGACAATCATTTCAATTTTATTCTGAATTATGGGGGATGGAGGGATAGGGCAATTGTAAGAGGGATCCCATTTGTCTTCTCTTTTCTTGAAATAAACTATCTCCTGAAAATACTTTGTTATATATTCATCCCATTTGTGACTTCAAAACAACATACCACCTGTAACATAACAAGGTCCTTAACCCTTAAAGGATTACAGTTATAAATAAATGTTTTAGTTATTGTCCTAACTTTTCTTCCAAAAACAGAAGACCTTTGCTCCTTCTGAAATTGAAATATTTCTTTGGAATTATGCAGGATAGGTGGAATTGGCTACAAATGGAACAAGATTTGCTAGAAATTGTGTTACTTGTGCTTGTAAAATAGTCTCTTAGGAGCCTAGCAAGTTACGTAGTAATCACACAAGTCATTCCAAAAACAATACTTGGAATAAACTCTCCATTAATGAAGGATATATACTCAGAAGAAAATCAACAAATAGCATAATACTAACTAAATCATATTTTGTTCTCGGTACACCTTTCAGCAGTTCAGAAGCATAATGGAAGCACTGAATTATAAATACAGTCAGAAAGAACCACCATTACTTGAAAATAAAAGCATGTTTTATTTGATATATTTGCATTCGTATACAAATATTCATATAGTATTTAACATTATAGAAGAAGTGTGAATGAGAATTAATGTATAGAGCAGCTAGGTTTGAGCTTCATAAATTAGGACAATTACTTGATGGCAGCAAAGAGTCTTAGAAAACTCGAATGCTTTTCAGGTATCATCCTGATTTTTGAAATTCAGAACTTTTAGCCATATCAATATATAATTTAATTATATTTTCTTCTGTAGGCAAATCATTTATGTGGTGTCCATCAAAAAAGAGACACTGGCTCAAATAAAAAATAAAATTTACTGGATTTTGGACAATTGGAATAATAAGTATATACAGTATAAAGATGAGTGACATATATAAAGATATAAAGATGGATCTTTGAATTATGAATGAGATGTGGGACAGAATTTTGGATATATGCACTAAACATAGAGGAAAATTGAAAAATGGCGAAGGAAGAAGAAGAAGAAGAAGAAGAAGAAGAAGAAGAAGAAGAAGAAGAAGAAGAAGAAGAAGAAGAAGAAGAAGAAGAAGAAGAAGAAGAAGAAGAAGAAGAAGAGAAGAAGAAGAAGAAGAAGAAGAAGAAGAAGAAGAAGAAGAAGAAGAAGAGGAAGAAGAAGAAGAAGAGGAGGAGGAGGAGGAGGAGGAGGAGGAGGAGGAGGAGGAGGAGGAGGAGGAGGAGGAGGAGGAAGAAGAAGAAGAAGAAGAAACAAAGAAGGGGGAGGAGCTAGAAGACAGAGAAGGACAGGCGATGGTTAGAAATGGAAAAGAAGGGGACTCAACATGAAGAGGTATCTTAGTAATACAGTATAAAGATGAGTGACATATATAAAGATATAAAGATGGATCTTTGAGTTATGAATGAGATGTGGGACAGAATTTTGGATATATGCACTAAACATAGAGGAAAATTGAAAAATGGTGAAGGAAGAAGAAGAAGAAGAAGAAGAAGAAGAAGAAGAAGAAGAAGAAGAAGAAGAAGAAGAAGAAGAAGAAGAAGAAGAAGAAGAAGAAGAAGAAGAAGAAGAAGAAGAAGAAGAAGAAGAAGAAGAAGAAGAGGAGGAGGAGGAGGAGGAGGAGGAGGGAGGAGGAGGAGGAGGAGGAGGAGGGAGGAGGAGGAGGAGGAGGAGGAGGAGGAGGAGGAGGAGGAGGAGGAGGGAGGAGGAGGAGGAAGAGGAAGAGGAAGAGGAAGAAGAAACAAAGAAGGGGAGGAGCTAGAAGACAGAGAAGGACAGGCGATGGTTAGAAATGGAAAAGAAGGGGACTCCACATGAAGAGGTATCTTAGTAGTATAAATATATACAATACATTTTGAGGAGCTTGGAATAAGAATTAGAAAAAGAATAAAAGGAATAATTAATAGGGGATAATATAAACTAAGTTAAAATCTTGAATGGTCAATGAAATCGTATGAATAGATTAAATTGTAAACACATTGACTATATGAAAGGAAATGTTATGTGGAGTCTGATAGAGAATAGAGTATAACCATATACTAGGATAATATTTTTAATGAACTATACATTTTGTTATTCATTTGCATAAGGTAATGAGAATATAATGTTATAAGTTTAATATTATTGGCTAAAAGAAAATGTATTTGTGTAAAAATGAGAAGTTAGAGGGAAGGGAGCACATAGAAATAAAAATATATGCAATAGTGGCTAATGTAATATTGGAAAGGGGATTCAACAAGGGATAATACAAATTAAGATGAAATTCTGAATGATCAATGAAATGATATGAATAGATTTAACTGTAAACATGTTGAATATAAGAAAATATGATTAAGAAGATAGAGATTGTTTAAAAATAAAGAGACTGATATACAGTAACCTATGAGAGTACACAAGAAGAAAATTTGGTAATAAATAATGATGTGATGTCAGAAAGCTTTGTGATTATGGATATGACTGATTTAAAATGTAAAACACCTGGAACCAGACTGTTCTCTCAAAGATGTATTTAAATAATTTAAAAATAAAAAAAAACTTTTTTAAAAAAGAATGTGGTGTCCTCATCATAGTTTTATGAATCCTAGAAACACAACTAATTACAGAAATAAGGCAAGAACATTGCCCACATATCCTTGCTCCATGTATCGTAATTGGTGATATTTCTATTTACTGCCTAGTCAGTATTTTCAGATGATTCGACATAAACAATTGCAAAGATTGTTAATATGGTTCAACCTAAAGCAGCATGGTAGCCTGGTGGTGAAGACACTCGATTCCCACTCAGAAGGTTAAAGTTCAATCCTAGGTAGCAGCAGATGTTTCTCTCTTAGGGTGCAAAGAAAAAAACACCTTCTGCGAACTCTACATTAGCATCAGGAAAGGTATTTGGCCAGTAAACACTCAGCTCCATCCAATGGTCCCAACTCTACCCCTACTTAAGATATTAAGGTAAAAGGAAAGGGTATCCCTCGCACATATGTGCTGGTTATTTCTGATTCTAGGGGGTGATGCTCATCTCTGTTACAAAGCTGAAGAGCCAGCGCTGTCCAAAGACATCTCCGTGGTCATGTGGCTGGCATGACTAAATGCCGAAGGTGCACGGAATGCTGTTAATTTCTACCAAAGTGGTCCCTATTTTTCTACTTGCATTTTAACATGCTTTCGAACTGCTAAGTTGGCAGAAGCTGGGACAAGTAATGGGAACTCACTCCGTTACACGGCGCTAGGGATTCAAACCGCTGAACTGCCAACCTTTCTGATTAACAAGCTCAGCATCTTAGCCACTGAGCCACCACATCCCCTTAAGATCATAAAAAGGTCATAAAGAGAGAGTTAATATGATTCAATCTGTCAGGCTTCCTGGCTTACTTTACCTTAATATTATCTATTTTTTTATTTCAAAAATTTAAGCTAGAAACTGGCATCGTGCAAAGTAGAATGAGTGCCTCATCTTTATTGATAAGTCTGCCTATGCATCCTTCTAAAAATGTAGCTAGAAGGAGAGAGAAAAACTGTAGAATAGCAGGACACATCCTAGGAAGGAGATATTTCTGGGTTTTTTTACTATTTAAAAGATGCATAATTCACATAAACAGGACCAGCAGGAAGAGAATTCGTCACAACACATTACCCTGCTATAATCTGAGCAGTTATACAATAAATAATTGCCATTCTTTGAATATTTCAACCTACATGAAATTTTGCCCAATCATTTAATTTGCTATGGAAGTTTAGTTTAGACTATCCCTAATGCAGATAACATTGTTTGAAGTATGAATCCTCAAATGTGATCTGACACATCACAGCACTTTTTCTTTTTTGTTAATTTTAGGAAATGTTAATGATTAGCTCTAGGGTTTAATTGAAGGTGATTCAAATCCATGATTTAAGTTTGTACTCAATTGAGCCATTAGAATTAGAACATTGCCACGGTTTGCTTAATAGCTAACAATAGCCGAATATATATTATCGGCACTAAACAGAAAGCCGAATCTTAATATATTGACCTCTATAAATATCTAATTAGCTTTCCTTTCCTCATTTGCTAACTTGTAAGATGATGAAGTATAAAGCCTACTGGAAACTTGAACCTGGGAATTAAAATGAACTGAAAAATCAGCATTAGTGGATTATTTTATTAAGAGGAAACCCTAATTTTATTGAAAGTTTGCTGAGATTCAGTCAACCTAGTGTTTATATTTAGATGCTCATCAGTTATTACAGAGAAGTCTAGAAAGGTTGCAAACATCCCTGTGGCATTTGGGTAGGTGAGGAACACTTTTCTTAAAAGCTTGCAAGCAAAATCAGGATGTTTTTGGTGCTGTGAATCACCATCCAAGCCTCACCTCTGCTCCAAAGCTTACTTGGGCAGGAGAAGACAGTCCCAAAGCATAGAAGAATGCATTTTAATTTCTTCTGAGTTCTGGGAAAAAAATGACAATGAAAAGCTGATTCTTTGAACGTTGGTTCCCATGAGGAAAGGCCCTACAGCAGGTTAAAAAAACCTTGTGAGGCTAGAGGCACATTTTGAATTTGAAGGGCATTTTGTGAGCATATTTACAAACCAGGGTAGTTTGAGAGTAATGCCAGTTTTACAAAATGGCTGCCATAGTGGGGCAGAGCCCACAGGATTGTGACTTTAGACAGCAACCACAATTCCTGGAAGGCAAATTAACCAATAGGGTGCTCTCTCTACTATCCAAGTGGCACCTTCTCTGGGTCCAAAGACATTATAGTACAGTATATGAGAAAGAATCATTTCTTTTCTTTTCCCTGTTGCACCTTCTTGCTCTTGATACTCCTAATCGGAGAAGAAGTGGGGAGATAATATGTTCAGCTGCGAGAGTAGTAGGGATGGCTTTGAGATTATTAACAGGTATCTAAGCACTAGGGTAGAGATGGATGATGTTCTATTTGACTGGGGTTTGCCCAGTTTGTCCAAACGCAGTTAACACAAACGTTTTAAGAAGTCACATGCCATTGTAAATATCTCTGGAGCAGAGTGAATTTGCCTTATTATTTTAAACCTGTTAACTGAATTATGGAATAGACACCACCCTGAGTCATACCACACGGAGGGACATTCAGATTAAATGAATTACTCCCCTTCTACTTCCTTTCTTGCACAGTTGTTAAGTGAAGCACTGCAGAGATTAAATTAACATGGTTGTAAAATGAATCTGGCTTCCCCATTGACTTTGTCTGACAGAAGCTCACACAAGGTGATCACATGCCCTCAGGACGCTGCACCCATCATAAACACATGACGGTTGCCAAGTGTCCAAATTTTGATCACATGATCATGGGGATGCTGCAAATGGTTCCAAGTATGAAAAATCGTCATAAGTCACATTTTTTCAGTGCTGTTGTATCTTTGTAGGATCCCTAAATAAATGGTTGTAAGTCAAGGACTACCTGTATTAGTACTAGAATTAATTCGTAAATAAATGCTGGAGTACAATAGCCAACATCCTTTAGCATTGGCCACACCGGTTTGAACTGTAGAGTGGTAGTTCATAAACAGGAGGAGAACTGGAGATTCCCCAGCTCCCATCTAGAAATCAATTCCATTAACAGCCACCCCAATGTGCTAAAATTTCAACACATCTGTATTGTGGTTTTCCTATTGACATTAAATTTCTCATATGCTGTACTCAGTTCTGATTTTCCTATCTTTGATTTGATTTACAGGTTTTAATAAAAATAGTCTGAACATTTAGCAGACGCATATAAAACCAGACCTTGAACAATACAATTTTGCCATTCTATTTATGCATGGAAATCGGATGAGATGGAATCCTTCTTCAGTCTGCCACTTTTGCTTGTAATAAACTGACTGGTTTATGGGAAATAAGGCTGTGTTCTCGGTACTTGACCTAGATTTATGATAGAACTTGTAAAAGTATTTGGTTTCAATAAATCTGATGGATTAAACACCATTCTTGTTAACATTTTGATAGACATCCTTTTGTAGGTGTATAATTGCCAAAGGAGCAGTGCAAATATGGCTATTAAAATTAAAATTCAGTCATGAAATAGTACTATCTGTATCTAGCAATATCTATATCAACTTCTTTATGGTGATCAGGGGGGAAAAAATGACACCATTTTAAAAAACAAAAAACAAGGTGGCTTAATCAAGAACTGAAGTTCTTTTTTAAAAGATGAAAAAAAAGTCTATTCTGCTCATCCAAAGCAAAGAAACTTACTCTCCGTGGTATTTAGGTTCCGAGTGCTCTCCTGTCTGTCTCATAAGAGGATTATAAAGTGCAAGCTTCAGGATAAAAAGAAATATTAAAAAGAGTTATTAAAGCTGACAATTTAATGCAAGCAATATGGCATTAAACATTTCTTCTCTTCAGTAGCTGATATTGTAAATATAATTTTATTTCACTTAAATGTTGACTGGTCATTCTAAGTGAGTATTTGTTGTAGAAACTTTAGGCTGCCGAAAGCCATAACCCATAATCAGGTTTGATCACTTAATTCAGATTTTGAAGGCTGGCATGAAAGACAAAGGTATCTATTTTGTTAGGAATGGTTCTTATTCAGCAACAAAACCCAGTAGAAATGTACAGATAATGGAAAAAGGTTCAAATATGTAATGGTTGATGATGATTTGTTTGTTTTTTGAAATTAATAAAACTTGCTTAAAAAAAAAAATGTACAGTTCTCAGAACCCCATATTATAAGGAGGTACTATTTAAGTGTGACTTAAAGTTTTTAAGTATGCAGTATCTCTACTCATTGAAAATTGAAAAGCAAGGATAGGCAACTTCCAGATGTTGCTGAATTAGAGTTCCCAGCAGCCAGCATGGTCGACCAAGAAGGCAATATTGGTGGTCCACAGATTCACTATGATTGCTGTCAGATCATGGAAGTCCATCAAGAATGCTTGTGCATTCCAATGCTGATACTGTACAAAAGTGAAAGTTAGACTTTGAAAAAGCAGTATTGACACCATTGAGCTTTGAAGTTGGAGAAGATTCCTGAGAATACTAAGAAAACAAACTGAAGGACCATAGAACAATGCTATCCAGAGTTCTCACATGAGGCACAAATGACCAAGCTCAAAATATTTTGAACATATTATGTGAATAGTCAACTGTCTTGAAAAATGTACAGATGGAACAGAAGGAAGGTAGTGAAAGACGACAACCAACAGCAAGGTAGATGAACTCAAGACAATGAGTGCACCATTGGACGACCTAAAGACCAAGCCAATGTAAGATTGTCCTGGGGTAGATCTATCTATGTGGTTGTTAAGAGTCAATGCTGACTTGATGGCACATAATCAAATCAAATCCATTAATCCAACTTAATGTGTGGTCTTGAGCTAATATTCAGCTACAAACCTGGTGTATCTTATAATAATGACTTACATTTCCAAACTCTCCAACCAGCCAGAAATCCTCATTAGAAATGTTGGATTATAATCCCTGGAATACTGGAAATTCTCATTGAAAGCATCTGAAAAAAAAAATCAGGTGAGGAAGAGGGGTACATTCTTTTATAAAGTGCAAACAGATTCTAGAGGCAAAAGGATATTTGGTTCCTGATGAATTAAAAGAAGAAAAATTCTCAGCCTTTTTAGTATGTATCTGTCTCATCAGTGCAGAGTCATTGCAGCAGTTGGCATAATTTCTGCATATACTCTCAGAAACCGCAGTATGGCTCTTAGCCTTCCCTTCCTGGTTTCTTTTGAAAGTATACAAAGAATTGCTTTTATGAGCTATTTTGTTGTCTAATATTCCAAAAGTATATTTGTGAAAACAAGATAAGACATATGAAGTTCTTCATAATACATTAAACTGAAGCAGAAGGGACTTTTTTTCCCCCAACAAGGCATAAAAGAGTAATGAATTTTTAAAGCTCACTAGCACTATAATATTATTGCTACAAGCTGGTTGCCCAGTGTTCTCTCCATCCATAAACCTGAGAAAGGGAAGGCAATCTATTAGGAGTTAACCAACAACTGTAATTTAAAATCCATCTACAACCTGTCTAAACTTTCATTTCTGCATTTCTGATCTTCACTGATATTTTCACTTTAGGGATAGATGGAGGAAATTCTATCTTATTGATTAAATAAGTCAATGTTCTATGTTATTTTTTATGATGAGGTGATTGGATTATGATTAGAAGCCAAATGGAATGAGGAATTTTCTTGGTCTTTGCAAAGCTAATCTGAAGAAAATTAAGGTTATATTGTCAGCATGGTTCTGATCACTAAAACTTTTATGAAGGACTTTCCCCCCCTCCCATTTATGGTATATGTGGATAGTAAATCACTGGGGTGAGTTTAATGATGTCCCAATTCTACTATATAGCTTAGTTGTTTGGTTTCTAGAGATATATCAAGCAGAAACATTGGGGTAAATGTAGAAGATAAAAATTACTTATTTATTAAATCCATCCAATCTACATGAAACTCAGGGCAGCTTACATAAATAAAAGCAACAAATAAAGGGTATCAAATTTTACTTGAGTGAAGGCTTTGAGGGACTCCAAAGGCAACCAAGCTATGCTTCATAATAATTTATCCTTCTTTTTTTCACACGCTGTCTCTGTTCTACCAGTAGCATGTTTTGTACTACTGAGTTACATCTACTCAGTAATAACTTCTTGATTGGAGGGCTCTCACAAAGGCTGCTATACAGTTTAGATCTAGTTTAGAATAATTACTTAAAAATGCAAAGCCATAAGCAGACTGGCTTCAGTACACAATGTATTTTGGAGAGCAGAAAAAATGCTTCCATTTTTCACTGCCTAAATTTTCCATCGAAAATAAAATTTTGGAGGCCTGGTTTGGGGAGAGGTGTGTGGTTTATAGTATACTTTCTGGTGAGCAGGGCTACCATTGTATGTTTGCCTTGATTCTGATCTCTCTTCATTTATCTAAACTTATCTAATATCCCAGTGACCAAAACGATACAGCTCTGGGGTCTTGGTTTCGTATTTAGGTCTGATTGTCAGCCAATGCCCTTCCATTTTTATTAGGTTATTTTAAGCCTCTTTTTATTCATAATTATCAGATCCTTGGTTTTTTTGCCTTTTGCTTCCCTGAAACAGTGCAGACTTTCATTCTTTTACATATGTCCAATGTTTTTCTTTTTGGAAGTTTTGGTTTAGATTTAGGAACCTGTAAAAGTTTGATTTGCTGTGCCCTTGTGGATGGGAGCTTACAGTAAAAGCCTGAGGCAGTTAAGATACACAGGCTTTTGTGATCAGTGCCAACATGTATCTGTGGCAAAGACTGTTCACATAACCTGATTGTGTTAGGATGCCAACTTTGCCCCTTCATTTTTTCTACTGTCATTTTAACCCGTTTATCCTTTAGATTGTGTTTTAGTTCTTTAGAACTGTTTACAAAAATATGCAAGCTATCTGCAATTCTCTCAAGTAGGATTCTTTTATTGTATTCACCATCATTCTCATTCTCTATTAATACTTTCAATTAACTTGTAATTTCAGAATAACCCCTGATTAGCTGAGCTTTTAGAAATCCCCATAAAATCAGAATACAACACAACATTGTCTTATAGCCAGATCTTTTCTATCCTCAAATGGAAACCCAGATGGCATCATTCATAAGCTAACAAAAATCTCCTTTATGCTAAACGGCCAAGGGGGAGTTACCTTGGGCTTTTGTTCTTAGACTCTACCTAGAAAAGGAACAGCTGACCTGAGTCCACTTGAGTCCCCTTCCAGATTTCAGAAAGAAAATCCAATGTACCAAGACTTCTAGATGTAGTAAGCAACTGGATATAGTGCATTAGTTTGGTTTCTTTATTTTATTTTAAATGTGCTCAAAGGCTTTTTCCCATTCCTTACAAAGCTGTTTTCCTTGTGGCTCAATTTCCATTTTTGAAGGACCAACTCACTTTTTTT
Organism: Notechis scutatus; assembly: GCF_049901735.1. NCBI lineage: Eukaryota > Metazoa > Chordata > Lepidosauria > Squamata > Elapidae > Notechis > Notechis scutatus. The sequence goes on along the minus strand of NC_142009.1, from coordinate 122,698,674 downwards.
TTACATTTGTTCGTTGAATCCTAATCCTTTTTTCTCAAAGTCTAACATGCATCTGTGTTTCCTTTATTGCTTTGTGTTTCTAAAAAAAAAAAGTAAATACAACTTAAAACAAATATTTTGATGCTAAGAGCTCTGCAGATTGACTATCCGCCCTTGTGTTTCTCAATTAAAAGAAAGAGGGAGGCAGTTTCCTTCTGTTGTCCTTGCTGCTAAATCACTGGCTGAGGGGAGGAAGAGAGAAGGCACAAATCCATGCAGACTGAAATAACTTGCACATCAATCCAGGCTGTTCTGGTTGGATGATGGGGTAAGCCATTGCCAGCTAAGATCCTAACATGGGGGCAGCAAGGTGGAATCTTCCAATGTCATAAACAACACATTTATATATATTTTTCCATTTTGCTTTCTGATCTTCAAAAAAAACACCAAAGGAAACAAGGGCAATTAGACTATTGTTTATTATCTTAATTTTGATTATTAGCTCTCAGGAATGATAGTTTAGTCAGGGAAGAACTTCATACAGGTAATCCTCAACTTACAACCACAATTGAGCTCAACATTTCTGTTGCTAAGTGAACAATTTGTCAAGTGAGTTTTGCCCCATTTGATGACTTTTTCTTGCCATATTTATTGAATGAATCATTGCAGATGTTAAATTAGTAACATGGTTGTTAAGTGAATCTGGTTTCCCATGGACTTTGCTTGTCAGAAGATTGCAAAAGGGGATCACATATAGTCCCGGGACACTGCAACTGTCATAAATGTGAGTCAGTTGTCAAGCATCTGAACGTAAACCATGTGACCATAGGGATGCCACAATGGTCATAAGTCTGAAAAATGGTCCTAAGGCACTTTTTCAGTGCCACTGTAACTTTGAATAGTCACTAAGTGAACTGTTCTTAGTTGAGGACCACCTTTATAATAACTGGTCCTGAGAGAAGAAAAATGACTCAGAGCACCAAAGCTGTAGAGCAGAGGTGTCAAACTTGATTTCACTGAGGGCCTCACCAGGGTTGTATTTCACCTCAGGGACCGGGGTGGGTGTGGCCAACTTGACATCACTCATTTTAGGGGTGCCTGTGGTGACCGGAGTGCTCTGTCAGCAAAAATGGGCTCACGAGCTCTGTTTTTGGCCAGGATGGCTTCCTGCAACCCTCTGCCAGAGAAAATGGTGGGCCCTCACGAGCTCCATTTTTGCTGGAAGAAGCACTGTGAACTGGTCCTTCGCTGTTTCTAGGTCAGCCCCATGGGGCAGATCTAAATACCCCGTGAGCCAGATCTAAACAACCCGTGGGCTAGATCTGGCCCGTGGGTTTTGAGTTTGACACCTCTTCTGTAGAGGATGAATGAGAGATTAAATGGGAATGGGAGAAAGAGAACAGATAGAATCAGCCAGTCAGGATGCCAGTCAGTAACTGGATGCAGACACAGGGCCAGTTCCCCATGATAAAGAACATTTTGAGCTCCAAACTGAATTAAGTACTTTGGAATCAAAGAGAGAAATGTTCCAAGCAGGACAAGAACAAGAAAATCTGATGGAACAAAAAGATGGATGGTGAGAATGAGAAACCAGGTGGAATGACAGGTTGAGAGTCCATAGCTGGAGAAGAGAATACAATTTGCCCACAAGCTGAGATGGCCAAGATACAAACATAAAATTTGAGACAACTGTCCACCCCAACATCTTCCATAGAAACACACAAGTTTGCCAATTACAAGGATGGAGAAGATGCTGATTTCTTCTTGACCAATTTGGAGAGTGTGCTTCCATATCGGCAGATATGAAATTCAAACTAGGGCATAATATTAAGAACTTCTGAAAAAAGGCTCAGGCGCTTGTGGAAAAGTCTTTAGGATAAGAGATGTTTCAACTGTGTCCGAGAGAGATGTGGAGGGAGCTGAAAGAAGAAGCCTCGCATTATCAAATCAGGCAGAGAAATGTTTACAATAGTTGTCAGAAATGAAACATGAACTTGTTTGCAGCCAGACTCTTTTGCTATTGATAAATCAGTATAGTTTGATCAATATTTTTATTTGTGTTTGCATACCTTGGTGAGAAAACCTGAACAATCAGCCTAGGAACTGGACTGAATCTATCCATGTGTTCACTAAGCATCAACACCAACCTGATGGTACATTGTCTGTCTGTCTATCATCTTTGTATATATCAATATTCAGAAATCCATCAACCATTTTTTTAGGCTGGAGATTTTGACCAAGCTCATACCTCACAGATAGCTAGTAGGATAAAGTACTCAAGTTAATTATTATTTTTTTTAAAAAAAAAAATTGCATTGCTTCTTTGTTTTGTGTTGCCATTTTTGTGCCTAGCTTTTGAAAGAACTTTATCCTTAATAAGAGGTTCAAGGAAGTCTAATGAGATTTCACACTAAATCAATGAAATCTTACACGAGTTAACAATTTATTTTTTTATATAACAAATTTAGAAATTGCCCATCTCTCCCAGGGAGAGACTTTGGGTGCTGTACAAGTAAAATATCTCTCGGGATTTTCTTTGGTCTCTGTTTGTAATTTGTTTATCTTCCACTTTTTATGGGGTCCAATTCAAAAGATTGGGAGAGAGTGATGCAAGAAGCTAAAATTATTAATGCAACAATAAAATAAATCAAATTTATAAAAAGAATAACTGCAATAAATCAAGAGCAAATCAATAAATCAGTCCTCCATCAAGATAGACTCCAGCCAACTATGATTGAAAGCCTGAAGTAATAAAAAAAGATCTTCGAATCAGTACACAAAAAAACATTACTAGTAAGAGATAGGTTGATCAAAGGGTGAAGCTGGCTGTAATTATCATACTTGATGAGATAACAACTCCACACGAAACCCAAATAACAGGCAGATGGCTAATCACAGAAGCGGAGCATAGACCAAGGGATGCTAGGAAGAATTCATCATGGAAATGACACAACTAATATCCTTGTATCACACATTGCTGCTGCCAATTGCAGCAACCAAAGCTGCTGACCAGCTATAAGTATTTGCACATTAGATTTAGCAATAGTGCTTTGCTACTGCATAACCTGCTTTCAGCTTTCACAAATGGAAGTTTTTAGACACATTTTGGAAGGAGATGTAATAGTACCATAGAAGAATATCTCTAGATACAGGTTTATTTTTTTTTCCAGATTAAAAAACAAATACTAAAATCATGTAGGTTATTGAAAATAGTCATCCTATTTTTTAAAAGACTTTAGACTGCTGTCTAGTCCTTTTATCAAGACATTTCTTTTTAAGCAGTCCTATTTAATGTTGCATTATTTTTTTTAAAAAAACTCTATGCTTGAAATGAATTTCAATTCTGTTTAAATATGTCACTTCTGATTCTATTTAGTGATAGATTTCCTAATGTTCACTGAGTATTCATGCATCTTACGGCTTGTTGCTTTATGCATCTTGAAATATTCACAACTCCCCTTATTTGGTCATTTTCATTTTTGCTGCGGATTTTGCAGAATCGTTGCAGGAGGTGGAATTTGCAATATGAATCATAATGGGTGAGATCAGATGTGTAATCATCAAATTCAATGAGATTACATATATATTCAGTAATATTTCAGAAAGCTCTGGGTAGCTTGTCTGGGATCATTAGTATTTGTTGAGTTAAAAGCAGAATCCACTGCAATATGTCATCATGCCTGCGTTTGGAAAATATGGAGAGACAGTCACAAGGAAATTTGAGGTGGATCACACTTGCTCTGCCTGGAGAAGACTGGCTATCGCTTGTATGGGGAGAGTAGGGGAACACTCTGGCAGCAATTCAGCTGTGTGTTTACAAAACAGGCTTGTGAGCCCAAAAGCTGAATCCCTGTCAGAACTCATTTTTTCAATATTTGCTATGCGCAAGTCTGGAGACTTCTATTTGAGGCCTGCCAGCCAACCACATGTGGCAGCAGTCCTACATCACTTAATCTGGCCTCTCCTAGCTTGCCTGACATTTACTGGTGGTAGGCTCCCAGGTATCTTATATTAGACCACCCTACCTAAAAAAGGGCAACCACAGGATAATTCAGGGCCTTCTAAATCTCTGTGGGCTGAGTGCAAGATAATGGTTACTTTAGTACAGAGGCAGAGGGAAGCAACAATTGGAGCATTTCTCAGCAAAAATAGGTGTTCTCCAGAAAGTGCACCTTCCAGGACACTTACTCACCCATTGCCCAGAATGCCACTGGGTGGAGAGCTTAGCATAGAAGTGACTTCTCCTTTCCTGTTGTTACATTACATACAGAGAGACACATGACATGACACCCCAAAGGAGATTATCCCAATTTACTTCTTAGGCTACAGTAGATGTTTTCATGTGGTGAAATCTCCAGCAAGAGTGGAAGGACGTGTGGAAGGACAAGAGTGAAGGATGCCAAGCTTAGAAGCCTTGCACAGCAGAAAGTGGTGCAAACCTTACCTGCCCTGGAATCCCTGAAGCCCTATCTGACTGTTTCTAAGAGAATATATTCCTAGAAGAAAGCAGTCAGCCTGGCAAGATTCTTGCAAATAGGTGTGCAACAATGAACTGGTAACTCTGATTATCTCAGGGTCTGCTTCTGGTTCCTTGCATCTGACACATCCCTTACAACAGTTTTATGATGTGGATGAGGCCAGACCTGGACTCCTAGTGAAACCTATGACAACATTGGACTTTGATGCCTGGGATGGTTGAGGGTATGAACTAATTCTTTTAGCATCAGCTACCATCATCTGCATCTCCTTCTGCCAAGATCAAGAGATGGGGCTGCCTGGGCAGAATTGGGGCTCCACATTCACTATCCACTATCCACTATCACTATCCACTATCATTCAATAGAAGAACGCTTAGCAACACGTTTTGAAATAACTATACAAGCAAGCCTAATCTCTCTTCAAAAAAAATACAGCACAGATAAGTGAGTACCTATCAGCTCAAAATCAAATCCCACAACAACCACAACCACTACCTCAACTACAATCACAACTACAATCAAAAATACCCACCAAACTACAGTCACAAACAATTACTATCCCATCAAATAATTCCACAAATAATATCCCCTTACTCATCAAAGACATCATGGAACATGAACAGAAACGTCCAAATGCCATCTTATTTGGTCTTGAAGACACCAACAAATCAGACATCACCAAAGTTGGCGATATCATAACCAACTCAAATACAACAAACATCTCTCCTGAAGATATCATTGAAATAACCAGAGATGGCCCTGAGTTCAAATACAATGACGGCTCTGTGGCCCCAAGATTTTGTAGAGTTGTATGCAAAAATGAGTCCAGCAAATGTATATTCATTCATACAATAAATGCCATTGCAAAAACCAATCCCAACCACAAAAAACTTCACTCAAGACCAGACTTATCCATACTGCAAAGAATCCGCTCCCGAGAACTCCGCGCAGAACTCAAAAGCTGTATAGACAATGGAGAAAAGGATCTATACATTGACTACTGTGCTGATTGCATAAAAAGAAAGTCACACAACCCACAACTCCGCATCCAACCCCACCCCATCCAATCCAACATCACTCAAAACTAGGCACGCATGCCCCTAACTACCTCTATTCCAACCACAACTGGCCTTAAATGCAAGCTACTCAATGCAAGAAGCCTTGTAAATAAAATACCTGAATTTCTCCTCTTACAAAATACAGCTAAATTCAACATTATATTTGTCTGTGAAACATGGCTCAACACATCTCTCCATGACTCCATTACCACAGTAATAGACTATCATGTTTTAACGATCAGATCATGAAATCCGTAGAAGAGGTGGTGTTGCTACCTTCTATAAAAAGTCCTTACATCTAAAAAACATCCAAGTTACCCAGGAGCTTGCTATTCCTGAGACCATCGTCTGTGAACTATCCTTAAATATCACATTTTGGTTCTTACTATGTTACAGAGCCTCTGATTATGACATCGAACATGCAAACAAGCTAAATATACTACTAACATGGGCAGCATCCTGCCCACACGTTTTTATCTTTCTTGGTGACTTCAATCTACCCCATATTAACTGGACCCTTAACAAATGTACAACTGAACCCACATATGCAACCTTCTACAATGCTGTAACAACAAATACAAATTAAAGAACCCTTTTCCACAGTGACCACAACATGATTGACTTTTGTCTCAACATACGTCCACACAAAAATCATCACAACGATGGAATTCCCAATTATAACTTCAAAAAAGGCAACTATCATCTTATAAACAACGATCTCTCATCCCTTGATTGGCAATTTCTATTCACTGGATGCAATACTGTAGAAGACCATTACAACATATTTTTACTTGAAGTCAAAAGAGTCATCAAACTATATGTACCAATAACAACTCCCAAAAACTAGAAAAAACAGATTACCCATAACAACAAGGAAGCTTCAATCCAAAAAGAAATCACTTTGGTGGAAAAACAAATCTGGCCACGTTGCCAACTTCAAAAGCCGATACAAAAATTTATGCCACCAGATAAAGACTGAATGCACCAATTATCACATTAAACAAGAAGAAAACCTTCTATGCACCAATTCCACCCGTGCTTTCTACAATTTTGTAAACAACAAACTAAAAGTCTCAAGGTCCAACCCACCCCTGAAAGGACCCAATAGTGAAGACTGCAACGATGACACTATTAAAGCCAACCTCTTTAACACATTCTTTGGCTCAGTATTTGTAAACAGCAATGGATCATGCCCAGTATTTCCTAGTTGAACCACAGACAACTACAATGATCTAATACATATCGTTTTTACAGAAGACAATGTTGAAAAAGCACTACGCAATCTAAAACCATCTCTATCTATTGGACCAGATGGAATATGTGCCTACTTCTTAAAAAAGCTATCCACTGCCATAGCAGAACCTCTAAGCATAATCTTTGAAAAATCTTTCAGGACCAGCTCCTTGCCAAACCTATGGTCACAAGCCATGTTCATCCCTATCTTCAAAAAGGGAGACCCCAGTCCAGTTGAAAATTACAGACTAATCTCTTTATGCTGCTAATCTCTTTGCTAATCTCTTTTTACATCATCTATAAAGTCATGGAATCAATTATTGACCAATCCATCATCCTCCACTTAGAAACAAACAACCTACTCTCCAATAAACAATTTGGTTTCAGGAAAAAACTATCATGTAATCTGCAACTTTTACACTGCAAAAACATATGGACTACACAACTCGACCAGGGCAAAGCAATAGACGCAATCTACATAGTCTTCTGTAAAGCCTTTGATTCAGTGGTACATGACAAACTACTCTTAAAACTAACATCTTATGGTATCTCTGGGCACCTACATAACTGGAAAGAAGCATTCCTGTCAAACAGACAACAAATGGTCAAAATTGGGAGCATCCTATCAAATTCTGTACCTGTCAACAGTGGTGTCCCCCAAGGCAGTGTTCTAGGACCAACTCTCTTCATACTCTACATAAATGACCTCTGTGATCATATTAAGAGCAACTGCGTTCTCTTCGCTGATGATGTAAAGCTATTCAATACCACAGAAAATACTGCTACCCTTCAAAAAGACCTTGACTATGTATCAGAATGGTCAAACAAATGGCAATTTCAAATCTCAACAAATAAATGCTCTGTCTTACATATTGGCAAAAAAAATCAGAAAATAATATACAGGCTGAATAGTCAAGACCTTGTTGATGATCCAAACTCTATCAAGGACCTTGGAGTACTCATCTCTAATGATCTAAGTGCTAGAGCCTACTGTAACTACATAGCCAAAAAGGCATTAAGAGGTGTTAACCTAATCTTACATAGCTTTTTCAATGGCAATATTACACAAATAACTCTAGCATAGAAAACATTTGCTAGACCAATACTCGAATACAGCTCATCAGTCTGGAACCCACATTACGTATCTGATATTAACACAGTTGAGAAAGTCCAGAAATATTTCACAAGAAGAGTTCTCCACTCCTCTACTTGTTACAGAATACCTTATGCCACCAGACTTGAAATTCTAGACCTAGAAAACCTAGAACTACGCTGGCTTTGGTCTGATCTAAATATAGTATATAAAATCATACATTGCAATGTCCTACCTGTCAATGAATACTTCAGCTTCAACCATAACAACACAAGAGCAAACAATAGATACAAACTCAAGGTTAATCACACCAACATGATTGCAGGAAATACGACTTGAACAACAGAGTGGTCAATGTCTGGAATATGCTACCTGACTCTGTGGTTTCTTCCCCAAACCCCAAAAACTTTAACCTTAGACTGTCTACTATTGACCTCACCCCTTTCTAAGAGGTCTGTAGGGGGCATGCATAAGCGCACCAACATGCCTACCATCCCTGTCCTATTGTTTCTTTTATTTATTTTTTATTTTTCTTATATGTATCTATGTATTCATTACTATGTTTTTACTTATACCTATTATCTTATAAGCAATTGACAAACCAAATAAATAAAATAAATAAAAATTTTCTCAGCAGGGCTACTTATTAACTTATGCAAGGATCACTAGGCTACTCATGGAAGGTCAGGTGCTAAACCTGCTTTTAGATTGCTTGGTGGACACACCTACCAGGGAACTAATTGCAATCCCATAGGAGAAACTTATCCAGCTGGTCTTGAATGCCTAAGTAGAATTCTACTAGGCATAGAAAGGAATTAAAAAGCTCCAATGGAAAGAGATAAAGATATATGTTTTCATTTCTACACACCCAGTAATAAATGAATGAGTTCATTACATGAGCTCTCTAGGAAAAAGACTGTCCGATTGTGCTCTGCCAGTGTTTATGTGGCTCAGCTGTGGCTTCTGCTTGTAGAATGGGAAACCTATGCGATGATGGAAACCCTATCCGAAGACAGTAACATAGTTTTGTTCACAGGAGGTCAAGGTGATTCATTTTAGGGGTTTAGAGCACCATAGATTTTGAGAATATTTGAAATGAAGTATAAAGAAGGCTAGTATTCAAAGAATAGAAATGGAAAACAGTTGCAAGAGATTAAACATTTATATGGTTATGCTGTTAGATAGATGCCCATAATTATATTTGGACACTATAGTAAAACATTGTTTTAAAAAAATTGAAACTGACTTGTATATAAGCAACTTGGGTTCTTTATCTCAAAATTCAACTTTGTTATTATTCTGATTCTAACAAATGTTCTTCACATTAAGTCAAAAACAGACTATGACTATGGACAAACCATAGCATACATAAAAAATAGATAAATAAACTCTTTTGTTTTGTTAACCACTGGCAAAAGGAGTTAAGCAAGAGTGATCCTACATGTTCATAGGTAAAATATAATACTTTACAATATTCACTTCCTCTGACTTCCAAATCTCCATTCGATTCACTGACTATAAACACAGCCAGTATAGTATGAATATGTGTATGAATATAGTATGAATACATTTTAGAAAATGCAAAGCAATTGACACTGTAGGTGCCAAAAGATGGGAACTCTTCAATTTGCTGCAGCTATTAAGTTGGATAAAAAGTTCTCTTGTCCGGTTAATCTATAATGTATCTTTAAAAAGCAACCAAAATTAATCCTGTTTTGCATTAAAGCCAGAATCCACGCTTACTGAAATTCACATTATACAATCTGTACTACTGACATTCAAATTATATTTAATGATTTGGTGTGAAACAAAGACATAACAGTAGTTTTCTCCTGTTACATTCAGCAAGTGGAAAGTCTAAGAAAAACAGACAAGCTGAATTCTAGAATCCTTTCAAAAAATTAGAATGCTGAATCTTTGCAAAAAAATTAGAATCTTTTAGTAGTATTCCCATCAGGAAAGAGATTTATCATGACAGAATTCTGTATGTATAAAGGCAGGGGTGTCAAACTCCCAGCCTGCAGGCTGGATGCATCATGCGCTGGCCATGCCCACATAAAGGGGGGAAAGTCACAATACATCATGTGACAATGATGTAATGACACAAGTTTGACACCCTTGCCTAAAGGGGATATTTTTCAATGGTTAGTTTAAAAAATATTTTCATAAACTACTCCAATATATTTGAATGACCCACTGTATATTTAATAAATATCTGTTCATAACAATCTTTCCCAAAGACAGCAGGAATAGAGTATTGAGAGGTGCTCCCAAATTCATAAAGTAATGCGAGAAACACACAAGTCACTTTCCCAAGTCATCATTCATATATGTGGCCACCAAACTGCAACTTTAACTAATCACTGATCAGAGTGACCAGATTGTTTAATATGATGAGTTTGATACTTCAGTTGAAATAGGTTTATTTCAATTTTGTATCTAGAACTCCCTCCAGCCCCATCAGTTTGTACCAGACAGTAGCTGATAGCAGTGGTGGGATTCAATTTTTTTTACTACCGGTTCTGTGGGTGTGGCATGATGGGCGTGGCAGGGGAAGGATACTGTAAAATCTCCAGTCAGAGGTGGTGTTTGCCGGTTCTCCGAACTACTCAAAATTTCCGCTACCAGTTCTCCAGAACTGGTCAGAACCTGCTGAATACCGGACTTCCGGTTTGAAGGGCTTCGGCGACAGACAGAAATCCGTGATTGTATGCAATTTCTGTCTGGGCTCACCACTGGAGCGCCCCGAGCCGGCTGGTTTCAGGGATAAGCCACCCCGTAGAGGTGGTGAAGAGGGGGGAGACCGCCAGCAGGGTTGAGGAGAGCCGCATCTCTCCTCCTCAGCTGGCCATTACTCCCTTTCCCGAAGGTGGTCAGAAATGGCCACCACAAAGGAGAACTCCACCGGCAAAGAATGTGCAGAAGGAAGATAAGAAGTGAAAGTTTTGGCTGACCGGGTTAAATTGTAAAAGCAACAACTAAGGTACCCTGGCATTTAAACTTACAAAAAATAACATCGCTCCCAAAGAAGAGTCGGAAGCAGCGAAGGAAAGTGAAAAGGGAAAGGTTTGGCTTTTTTTTTCTTCTCTCTCCTTCCCTATACTGACAACTAAGAGACTTAAATAAGAAATCGGAAAAATGCACTTTGACATCAATAGGCAATTAAGCTGAAAATAAAACAAAATGCCAAAAGGGATAATAAAGATTTCTGGACATTAAAATTTTTCTTTTTCATAAGCAGGAAGGGAGAGAAAAAGAATAAGGGCAGGATCTGGAAGAGGGAGGAGACTGCCTGGAATTAAAAAGTATCTACAGTAAAACTTCAACAAGCCTTCTAAAAGATACATTTTAACTGAAACTTTGCAACTAAATAGTAATCCCAGGAAGAGAAAGTGAAAAAAAAAGAGCAAAAAAGGAACAGCTTGCGTGTATTTGGATTATTTGATGATCTTTGGATTCTTGGTTATTATATTTGAATGACTAAAATCAATTGGGTGGTTGTTTAAAAATTTATACAATGGCACCACTTCTGGATGAATTGAAAATGGAACTTAAAAAGTACAAAGAAGATGCACAAGAAAGGAAGGGATCTTTTGGCTTCGTTTTTCAATTCTTAGAAATTGAGATTTGGAACTATGAGAAACAAGAAAAGACTGCAAAACAAGAAGACTGGGACAAAGAAGAAACCATCTTTAATGAACAAGCAATTTTAAGTGAGGAAGAAAAAGGAAAGGGGGGAAAGAGAATGGAGAATTTAAGACTTAAAAAACAACCAAAGAAAAGAAAAATAATTCGAAAAATAAGTATAATACTGGAAAGCAACAGAAAAGGGGAATACAGAAGAGAGAAACAGAGGTAGAGAGACAAGGGGGTAAAAAGGGGAGAGAGAAGAAGAGAGGGAAGAAGGAAAGGAAAAGAAGTTACAAAGGACTGGAGCAAGATATAGAGAAACAGGACCTATTTAGAGATAATGGCTGAAAATCTAACTGAAAAGGGGATTCTGTAAAGGTACATAAGATTGTATTGTTATATTAGTAATAGAAATAACTTTAGAAAATTGGAAACAACGTATGATTAAAATGAGGGATAAAATAGTTAGTGTAATTTAGTGAAATGTTTGTGAATAAAATAAGTGAAATAAAATAAATGAGAAAATTGAATTAGGAAGGAACAAGAACATTTTAATTAGTTAATGTTTTATAAAATAAAAGTAAAGAGGGGGGGGAATTAACTATGGAAAGCTTATAATTGTTCCCATAGAAGTATGATATTTAATTGAAAAGTAATGTTAAAGATGTTAAGACTTTAATGAATATTAATATTAATGATAGAATTGAATTGGAATGGAATGTTGTTTTAATTATATTATACATTTATATTTTTTCTTTTTTTAAGAATACAGTGTGTATTTTAAGAATGTACCAAGCAGAATCCGAATGGAAGTTATGTATTATATTGAATGTTACAACTTTAGGGAAAAGATATAAAGGCGTCATACTCCAATCAGTAACTACAGGAGAAATTTTGTTTAATGAGAAAAGATAATAGATAATTGAAACAGGACAGACAAAAAATATAAATACAATGATTTGAATTGAGATGAGATAATTAAAATAAAATTGAGAAAATTAAAAGAGGGGAGAAGCTATGCAGAAAATGTAAAATAGTAATAAGATATGGAATAGAATATAAAAATGAGCATGAACCTGAATTTGTGTCTGTACGGAGAAATGTAACCCGGGATTACGCTACTTTCAAAAAAGATGTTTTATTTGTATTTTTTTTTTCTTTGTGAAAACTCAAATAAAATTTACAAAAAAAAAAAAAAAAAAGAACCTGCTGAATACCACCTCTGGCTGATAGATGTCATTTGCAAAAATATGATGTAATGACTCCATTACATTTCTCAATTACTTCTGTCACATTGAAAGACAAACAGCAACTCAATAATAATGAAAAAAGGATCCAGAATGCGGTGAAACAGGAGCAGAGATTTAATACAAAAGAGATTTCATGGAATTGCTTTTTCTTTATTTGTTCATCTGTTTTTTGCAGTGCTCAGTCATTCAGTAGTGACTGACAACATCCCTAGAATGGAAATTTCACTTTAATCAGGAATTTACTTTTAACACTAAAAAGTTCTTTTCATATCCAATTTTCAAAAGACAATTGACTTGCTATATTGGCCCTTTTCCTCTAACAAGCAAATCCAAACACGTCAGCATATAACTTTTTACTGACATAACTAATATTTTCACACTTCAGTTCCTCATGATTGGTATTTGCCAAATAGTGTGCATCTTGGTAATAGCCTCCTTTGTTTTCTTTGTACCTTGAAGCAAGTCAAGACATCCCTTGGTGTGTCTTGAGAAAAGGTATTTCCCTGCCTGTTATCATAGTTTGAGGCAGGTATTGCTTTATTTTTGGAAAAGCCCAGGGATGCAATCCTATTTACTTCCGTTTAAGTGAATAAAAATGCCCCAGCATGAAGGATTCTCATGTGCAAGGATGAGGAAATCACAGCTAAAAAAATTTCAACAACGCCAACAAGCATGGTCAATGGTAATAGATACTGGAAATTTATAATTAAGCAGCATCTAGAGATACACAGTTTCTCTTCCTTGGTCTGGAAAATGGAGTGCAAGTATTGTGACATCTATGTCATGTTCTATTTTAATGCTCCCTGGTCTGTAATATTTTTTTACTCTAATGTCATATCCCCAAGTGTGTACTCAGTGCTGTGGCATATTCAGAAGGAATTATGGATCCTTTTCAGTGCCTCAAGTTATAGTTGCAAAAGCAAAAGTCTCTGTTTTAAAAATAATATTTAACAGAACAAAAATGTGCATTTAATTTGGAACACAGTGGATAGCATTAATGTCAAGCTGATATTTCTGTTTACTGTTGTTATACTTCCTAAGGAAAATATTTAAACCCAGGTGCCAAAGACAGAAGTAAAACTGGGAAATTAAATTCCTCTATCACAGGGATGTCAAACCTGCGACATCACATTGTCATCACGTGGCATATCATGATTTTTTTCCCCCTTCGCTAAAATGGGGGTGGGCCTAGCCAGCCCATGAACCGCGAGTTTGACACTCCTGCTCTATCACAACTCACAACCACACAGCCCAGTATTAAAAACCGATTGATAATATTACCTATTCCAGTGTGCCCAGTGTGCAAAGAAAAGACATTTTCCATATTTCCATTATTTTCCCGATATAGGCAGGAATGGACTCCTTGAATTGTTCAGAGGACAATCAGTATGGGTTTCTTGTGTTTTATATGGATGATTTAACATGTCTATTCTTCTGCCAGCGATTTTTTTTTCTAAAGATCTTCATATTCTGAAAACTATCTGCTTCACTGCTAGGACAGGGACCAAGCCTTCATTTGCATTTCTGTATGAAGCTTAGCATAGCATATTTGTTTGTGGATGCAGCTGATCAGAGTTCACTGGAGCATTTCATTTTATCTCGATGATAAACTTTGATCTCAGTGAATTTAGAGCTTTCACTTCTATTCCTTCTTGTCAGCATTTATAAACGTTGCACTTAATCTATGAATAGTATTAAAGGCAGCCAGCACTGTGTACATATATTTGCTTGTTCTTCCCACGCTTCCTTCCTTTTTGTATTTTACGGCTGAAGAGAACTGATTTCACTTGTTCAGGGGCGAGAGTGAAAAATAGGGGTGCAAATGGGCTTGCTTAAAGTTTTGCACACTTCACAAGGTTCTTATCTCAGCAGGATGCTAATTAAAGAGGCAAGTGAGGAAGGTTTGTTTCTTGCTTGAGCCAAACTAACATCGTTTGCATCTCCTGCTTCAAAGTTCACAAAGCCACAGAGGCAAAAATGGTCATAGAGAGCGGTGATATGCTGACATACCCCTTTTATGGACAAAATTGTTCCATCGGTGATCGCTTGCAAAATTATACACTTTTAATATCTAGACTGTACAGACATATCTGGGGGAGGGGGAGGAGGAAGGTGTTGGAAAAACAAGGGAAAAACGAGTCAATAATGCAAGGCTGCTAATGAAGATCTATTTAAAGAGCATTTGGTTTCCTAGTAACTGTTGTACGAAGGACAAGTATTAAACTTTGTTTTTCCTACTACCACATCCCCCCCCCCCTGTGTGTGTGTAAAAGCAGAAAGAGAGAGAGAGAGAAAAGACCATACTACAGCCCATTAGATCAACACACTTTCTGAAAAGGATTTCAACTGTCAGGAGATGTGACTGTGTTTAAGATTCCTACTTCCAGTCACTAGTTCATTGTCAGCAGCAGTTAGAGAGCAAGCAGCTTTATAAGCATTCAGACACAGCCAGGAAATTAGTCCTGCATGGCTGAGTCAGAGAGAGCACAGAGTACAACTATCATCACCATTTCCTTAAACAATTGTTTATTTTGTAGGGTGATAACAGCAACACTGATCACAATCACAGGCCTGGGTGATTTTCTTACACAGGTTTGAAAAGAGAAAACAAGCCAGCAATGAGTCCTTTCTCATTTATTGATGCTAGTTCATGGATTCCTACTACTCTGTATCTTTTCTATTTTAGGATAAAGCATGCAATAATCTAAGAACATATTTGATGGCTTCTGGTCTGTCTGTCTGTCTGTCTGCTTCTCTGTGTCTTGTACATGTTTGTGCATTGCAGAATTCTCTTTAGATTGCATGATTCTTAATTCACCCTACGTTGTGAATGCACGAGCTTGTCTGTCTGCTTCTCTCTCTCTCTCTCTCTCTCTGTGTGTGTTTTTTAATGCTTGATAAAACTGCCAATTTAAAAAAAACCTATTAAGAATGTTTCAATTAACCAAACCATATTCTTACTAACTGTTCAGGTTTGTTCTGCTTTCCATCCATTTTTTCTGCTTTCCATTGTTGGAAGAATTATCCTTCTGGGTTCAGTTCCAAGTGGGGAAAAAGACACTGGAAACATGGAGGCTGTTTGGAAAGATGGTTTAATGGTGGACAGGACCACATGGCTTGGAGCTCCAAAATGAAAAGGATGATCACATGCTTCAAGATGTTGGGTGAAGGAAAAGAAGGGACAAGATGCTGAGAGACCCTTAGTTTTATACCCTCTGTTGGGCCCCACCTTAGTGTTTCTTGTTCCTGTGTAAGAAATGTATCTCATTGGCTGTCAGACTCCCAGGGGCAGGGGTCTTAGCTAACTTTGTAGGCTTTGTCTGGACCACATGGCTTCACCTGAGTGCTGGCTGATGCAATCTTCCCAGGCCAGGTAGTGAGATGGGCAAAGACCTTTATTATGTAGAATACTCTGGCCTAGGCCTTAATGGCCCACCCATTAACAAAGGTGGGGGTGGGTTTCTGCTTCTGAGTTTCTACTTCTCTTATTAGGGAAAATATTCTGCCTTTTTAGTATATCCCAAAATGTTTCATTTTCCTAGGAGAGGTTTTAACTTCCAACATCATGTGATCCTGTCCACCATTAAACCATCTTTCCAAACAGCCTCCATGTTTCCAATATCTTTTTCCCCACTTGGAACTGAACCCAGAAGGATAATTCTTCCAACAATTTCAACTATGGGCAAGGAACAGCCCTGAATTGAAAGGATTGAAAAGCAATGCTAAGCATGCTGTACATGACCATCACCATTTTATTCACTGCAGCTGAAGAATCTCTTGATAGCAAATAGTGTGTCCCAACTGCAAGCAAAGCCTTGCACTCTTCCTTGAAGAGCCAAGCTAGTGCATTTGTAACTTAAGGTGAATTAAGGGTCAGGCAATCAAAAGAGAATGTGTACAAGCAAGATCCAAAAGATGTTAACCCTTTCTACACTTCAAATAGTGACTAGCTCGACTTTCATAATTTTGTATGACATGAAAAGCCTTCCAGGAATTTTTCCTGGGCAAGGCTAGTATTGGTTCTCAGTACAGACCAGGGGCCCTGCAAATCCTGGTAACACTCATCTGCTGCTTTCCCTTCCTATCTATGCAGAGATAAAAACTATAGTAGGTGGTGTTGGAAGAATGATCCTTCTGGGTTCAGTTCTAAGTGGGGGAGAAAGACACTGGAAACATGGTGACTGCTTGGAAAGATGGTTTAACGGTTGACAGGACCACATGACTTGGAGCTCCAAAGTGAAAAGGGCGATCACATGCTTCAAGATGTTGGGTGAAGGAAAAGAAGAAAGGGCAAGATGCTGAGAGACCCTTAGTTTTATACTGTATGTTGGGATTTGAATTTGAGCTTGTATTCTGATTGGTTGTCAGACTCCCATGGGGCCATGCAGGGGCAACTCTGTAGGCTGTCCTAAGTCCCAGGCTTGGTTGAACCTTGCTGGATGATGATGTAATGAAAGGGCTTTGGGCAATTCCTATTGTGGCTCTACCTGAAGTAGATCTTTGTTATGTAAAATAGACTGGCCCAGAGTAATGGCCCATTAGCAAAGGTGGGGCTGAGTTTCTGCCTCTCTGAGTGTCTACTTTTCTTTTTAGGGGAAATATTCTGCCTTTTAGTATATCCTAAAATATTTCATTTTCCTAGGAGAAGGGTGGGTTTTAATTTCCAACAGTGGTTCCGCCACTGAATCATTCCTGCCTTTTCCTGTTGAGAATTTTTCCCTTCTTACTAACCAATTGATTGTATTCTCCTCTCCTCTCCTCTCCTCTTCTTTCCTTTCCTGTCCTTTCCTTTCCCTTCCCTTCCCTTCCAGTGATGGGATTCAAATATTTTTACCACTGGTTTAGTGGGCATGGTTTGGTGGGCATGGTTTGATGGGCGCGCTTTGCACATGTGCACACACTTTGCATGTGCGTGTGCACCAAACGTGCACTTTGCGCAGGTGCAAAGACGTTCTAACTCACCTCCTTCAAGCCTGCACTCTCCTGGGCACTTCAGCAGCTGCCGCGTAGCACTCTGCTGTGCCACGCAAAACAGCTGCACTTCAAATTCAGAGGATAAAGGTGAGTATGGGAGCCAACAGCAGAGCAGCAGACAGAACTGGTTCAGTCTCTGCTGCTCATCGCTGCTACTGGGCCAAACCAGTAGAATACCACCACTGTTCCCTTCCCTTTCCTTTACCTTCCCTTCCTTTCCTTCCCTTCCCTTCCCTTCCCTTCTCTTCTCTTCCCTTCCTTCCTTCCCTTCCCTTCCCTTCTCTTTCCTTTCCTTTCTTCTTTCCTTTCCTTTCTCCTTCTTTCTCAGGTGTTTGCATGATCAGTGCATTCACACCCCCTTTCCCACATTATCCCCTTTGACACTGATGTAGACAGTTTCGCTTTTTTTCTCTTCATATGGTAGAATTTTTTCATTTTTTCTCTAATACTATCAGCATTGTTCAATCCTGCAGCAAACAAAGCAACAGAGCACAGGTTGTTATTTCACTTGTACAATCTTCTGTAGGTCCAGGGGAATTTGACAGTTCAGCTTCATAGTAACAAAGCAGCAGTATGCCAGCATGCAACTTAAAGATTTACAAAAAGAAAAGGAAGGGCAAGGAAATTTTGAACATGGTTGACTAGAAAAACAAGGAGAACATGCCTTCCACACACTTGACAAAACCCAAAAGTGTGTCCACTGGAAAATGGAAGCATTGGATGGAACATGAATTTTAAGGGATGGGGATATGCAATGGCTTAGTAAGCATTGTTAGATCAGTCTCAGGTTTATTTATTTATTTATTAAATAGTAAAGAACATAGCAGTCCAGAGAAAACAGCTGTCCAGAGCAGCAAGGAGCTGCTGGAAGGGATGGTTGTGGCAGACACTAATCAGAGCTGGAATGCTGCTAGGAATGGAATGAAGCTGTAGAATGTTAGCACCTACCCGTCTCCTAGAAGAATGAAATATTTTAGGAAATATTAAAAAGGCAGAACATTATATATCCCTAAAGGGAGAAATATGTTCTTGGAGACAGAAAGCAGCCCCCACCTTTCTTAATATCCCTCAGCAGATGTCAGCATTTAAGAGATAAATAGCTCTATTCATAAGCAAATACACTCACCCAAGATCCAACAAAGGTAGGATTAGCCCCCAGCTACAATAGGAATTGCCTGACGCCCCTTCATTGCATCACCCTTAGTAACTTCAACCAAACCTGGGAGCTCAGACGACCTACAGAGCCAGCTATGGCCCCTACGTGGCCCCATGGGAGTCTGACAACAGCCAATAGAATACATGTTCTTGCACAGAAACAGCAAGTTCAAGTGCAAAGCTCAAGAGAAGGTATAAAAGCCACCCCCTCTCAACTCCCTGTGGTCATCTGCACCAGAACCATGTGCTTGGTGGCTCTACTTCATCATTAAACCATCTTTCCAATCAGCCTCCAGCCTCCATTTTGTCTCCAGTGCCTTTCTCCCAGCATGGAACTGAACCAGATAGATATTTCTTCCCACAAAGCATTGGGTGGGGGGGAGGAATCTGTTTTGAAGGCTTGAGAAGACTCAGGTTGGAAAAGCAGAAATTTTTCAACTACATGCTAGAAAACATGGGTGTGGGGTATGTGGCTGGGAGTGGGAGGGGGACAATGTCACCTCTTTTTTGCACTTTGGAAGTGGCAAATGGCCTTATAGTAATGGACCAAGAAACAATAGATCTGTTAGAGTCTTTTTGATTGGAGCAGTTTAAAAATATTGTAAAATAATTGTACGTAAGTAAATTTGTTTACTTCTACATCTTCCTTAAATGGCACATTTCTTAAGGGAAGGGCTTTGTACAATCGAGTCACTCTCTCAGTCCATTTCATTGTAAGAGAAAACACAGAACGATAAATAATAATTATAGTTTGTTGCATCCGTGTAAAGCAAAATGTTCTCTTTTGTTATTTGCTTAATTGATTTATTTGCTTATTTATATATCCGGTTAATTGACTAGGCCTGTTTTGAGGCAATGATTCATATTTTATCAGTGCAGAGTGACAATAGTCACAATTTGCAACTGTTCTAACACTGGTGTTTCTTTTGCTGCGAGATAAGAAATGTGTTTTCATTAATTCTTCGTGTCTGCAGAAAGCATTGGTCTTCTGTTAATACAACACAACTTGTACAAATAAAAAACGGTCTGTGTTCCATAATGTTTTTCTCCGCATCTAAGAATGTCCCCTAAGAACATTTTTAATTTATAAAATACAGATTACTAAAAAAAAACTCTGAAAAATATCATAGTTTATTAAATATGCACAAAATCTGAAGGATTTGGCTGGTTTTCTCAGCACTGTGAACTTGAAAAAGCAACCAAGTCACTTAGGCTTTCACTCTTAAATGGGTCAATGGAAACCAATGAGCAGTGGAGAAAAGTGATATGTCTTTGCTGCAGAAGATATTCTAGTGCAAAGAAAACATATTAAGTGGCAGGGTAAAGCTAATTATTTGGATATATTCTGTACTTACTTGATTCCTACCTTCAGCTTGGTTATAATTTTCCACATGGACAAGGGATTAGCTGATGATGGGACCCCTCTTAGAGAGAATTTACCTGAGAAAATGAGAGTATTCAGCAGAATATTTAAAAGAAATCTTGAAGTAGTATTGAATGCTACTCATAAGAAATCTTCCTCAGTCTTATATAACCTTCTATGTAGAGACAGAGTAAGATGCCAATTTCTGAACAACCTGGTCATATTTTGTTTTCTTCTTGTCTACAAAGGGGCCAAGCCAACAATTCTTCTTGCTTCCTTTACTGCTATTCTAACAGGGATGTTTATGCAGTCAAGGGATGTTTACATAAAGACAAGAGAACTAGATATAACCCTGGCTGAAGACAGAAGTAATCCCTCTTTCAGGTTAGCAGCTAATAGAACACATTGAAAGTCACCATTATTGCTTCAGTAGTAACAGATACAAATGATGCCACACTGAAGAAAGGGTATTATCTGAAGAAACTAATGAAAGTCCTCCTGGGCATTCAAACCACTCCTTTTTTTCTCCGTTGTATTAATACATAACTTGCAGTTCTTAAATGTCATGTATGAGGGTATTGATTATTAATATATGATTATTCACTAGCAGTATAATTAAGTATGCTCACATTAGAGTCTTGGAAGTATGCGTTTAATTCAAAAGAAGAGGAAGTTAGGAAAAATATTGTAATAAATTTTAAATATTTTAATACATTTTTACTAAAGCAAAAATTAATTTTTTAAAGCAGGAAAAGAGGGCTGTTTCATAGGCTGCTTCTCTGCACGCAGCATGCTGATGACGATTTACAGGCGCGTGGCTCGCAGCGTGCAGGGAAGCTCGTAAATCCCGAACCGGTAGTTAACCCTGTCGTATCCCACCCCTGGTGCAGCCACTCCTTAAACAAATGACTTTTATATTTTAAATATAAAATGATTTTTATATTTTAGATTTCTCCTCTTAGTTTATTATGCCTGCAAATGTAACATTCTACTATTCTATATTTGTTTCTATGCTTTCTAAGGAAAATAGAATTAACAAATGAAGATTATATTTCAGCAATTAACATTCAAGTGGATATTTGTTAAAGATGGAAAACAGACCGAGAAATGTTAAAATGTGAGTGTTTATTTCCTTTTCCCATTTATTTTTTAATGGATATTAATATTTAAAACATTTATTTTGATTCCATTCTTTAACATGGAATATTTCTTTTATTGGCTCCCATTTCAGTTTCACCCTAATTATTTGATTATTTTTATTCTCAAATTCAGTGCTGGGGGCTTCTTTCACTATTTCCAAAGTAATTTTATATGTACATCAGAATCAACCTACATTTTTTCTGCCTCTATCAATCCTAACCATTATTCGCTTTTTTTTTACTATATTCTTTGAGGCTGCTATAAAATATTTTTTTCATATCTTTTTTTTCTGCAGCAATCATTCTCTTATATAGATTTTCCCTCATCCCAGCCGCTTCATTATTCTATCAAACAGCCTTTTCATATTTCTCATTAGTGTTAACTCCACACAATTCTGTGACACCATGTAACATTTTTTTCACACAGCTCCAAGTAGCTTCCATATCTTATTTCCTTATGTCCATTTTCCACTCATTCTATTGGGAGATTAAGTTTCTTACCCTGTACTTTTTATTTCATTCAGAACCTATACTTTCTCTTCCTGCAATCATTCTAACAGTGCCAGGCTGTGAACTACCATGCCAGAACTACCACGCTAGCATCTGCCAGAATCCTCAGTATAAATGGGGCATAGTATCATCCCCTCAGTGTGACTGTGGAGTTCCATGTCAAACTGTAGATCACATTGTGACCGGCTGTAAGCTGAGGGCATCTACTGGTCCAGAATCTGATTTTTTTTTAATATAAACAATGCTGAGTTTCAATAGTTAGATGGTCAAGATATTGGTATTTGAATATAGATCTTTTTGACATGTATATATTATTGGGTTCTACTAATCTAGTTGAAATGTTAATTTATATTGCTATGCTATACAATAAATAAATTAATAATTTAATTCCACTCCACATCCTTTCACTTCTTCCTTTTCTTTTATGTCCCTTTCTTCCAAAGATCCACTTCTGACACTACCAAAAATGGCTCATCTCACCAACAGAGCCCCTCGTCTGCTATGCTTCATTAATTCTCACAATCTTTTATAATGCACAATCCTGCACTTAGGTTTATCTTCATTCTTATGTGTTTAAAAAAGTTTTGGAAAATATGTACTCATGAAATGGTCATCATTCTTGTTCATTCCTGAGTCCTGCAAGCATCTCTTTTACTTTGTTCCAATCCACCTTGCTATCACCTAATTGATTTCCATATCTACTCCAAAGGACATTCATATAGAATGTTGCCTAATTTTTCCCCTCAGTTAATTTTTGGTTCTTCTATTATTAGCGTGGGATAGAGTGTTATGCACCTATGATCAATCTAAGGATTTTTACATTTATATGTATCCACAACGAGATGGTACCATATTTTCTGAAATATACTTTATCTCTTACATTCATTATTAAACATATACATTCACTTCTCAGTGTGTATTCTCTAATTCTGAATTTTATGATCATCTTCATCAGATTTATTATAGTCTTTCCCTTTCTGTCACAGAGTGTATCTATTTTTCTTTCATTAATTTCATATATTAATCCATACTTTTTTGCCACCTATTATATTACAGGTCACAATTTCCCACCTGTCATAGCCATCACTTGATATTCACAAATATTGACTTCCACTGCCCATCATAGCTTTAATTAATCAAAACTTTTCTTACTGATTCAGAAGATACAGACTAAGTAACTATCCTTGGTCATCCTTATACCACATACAATATTCTGTTTAACAGTAAAGCCACTGTTGGTCAGTTATGGCATGTTTCATCCAATATGCCACAATCAAAATTATCTCAACACAGCATCAGACTTCAGAATAATTTTAAATTATTCAGTCTTCTTTATTTTCCACTCAGATACAAATAAAGCTCTATAGTTTTTATTTAGCTGGGTTCTAACTCTGCAGGGTTTCAGTTGCCCATTAGGTGTTCACTCCTTTACTATGGTAGCCTCTAGCTCTCTTATCCATTTTCCGTTTCTCATATAAAGTACAGTGATACCTCGATATTGGTTGTTAATTGGTTCTGGGAGGTATGATGAATACTAAAAGGGATGAGTCCCAAACAAACCATGGGATGTACTATGTAACCAGAGGTGATATTCAAAAGGTTCAGACCGGTTCTGTTGTACTGGTAGTGGAAACTTTGACCAGTTTGGAAAACCAGCAAATATCACCTCTGATTGGCCTTCCCCACCGTTACCTCTCCTATATTTCCTTGCCTTTTAATTTATGACTAGGAAAACAAGAAAAAAGAATGTGCTGAATCTGCCTACTCAAAAACCAGAAATACAAAACTTGACAAAACTTATGCCTGTCCTAAAACATAAGCAGTCATTATATAACACAGAAAAGGTTTTAATGAGAAAATGTATTTTGAAGCCAAATCTACTGATATAAACAGGTGGTGATTGGGGGAATGGGGGGAAAAAATAAGGAATATACAACAATGAGATTGTCTGGCATCAGTCAGACTGAGATAATTCCAGATTAAAGCATTACGGTCAGCCTAGTTAAACTAATTACTTATTGGATTCAGGATAGTTTCCTTGACTACATTTTTGAGTTTCAGCACATATTGATTAGGAAGTTGGTTAGGAAAAGTGTTTTGGGGTTTATGTTTCTAGTTTTCCATTCTTGTCTTATTCTTATTTTCTTCTCATTGCCTTCTTCTGAATACTTATTCTCAGTGTTATGATCAGTAGAAAGTAAAACCCAGTCTCTTTGGGGAGGTTGATTGTTGCTTTGTTCAATAAAGAAAATTATTATAATTATTATTATTGGTCACACAGTCAGCCAGATGTTAATTTGACATTTTTATCCATTTATCACGTCTTTCCTAAGGACCTGTGATCGGCAATTATATATACCTTTTGATGTTATTACTATTATTTACCACCATATTTTACATCTACTCAAGGCAACAAACACACCTATTTTTCCCTTGCAATCACAACCCAGTAAGGTGGACTGGGCTGAAATAGAGAGGGGTTGGCCCAAAGTCTTCAAGATGTCTTTCTGGGGTTTGGGCCCCAACATTGATGTCAGGATCAGAAAAATATTTATGGACTGAATAAGCCTTCCCAAGGAACCCTAAGGGAAGAATAAATTCATTGTTTCTCCCTTTGTATCAACAGGATCATGAGAAGAGTTCATCTACAGAACAAGAGGAATTCCATCTAATCAAGTCTCTCAACACTGATTAATTTATCAGCTGTACTAGGAGGTGTTCTTCTGACATCTCAAAATGAAGCCATTGGCCTACTTTAGCTATAATCTCAGGTTTGAATCCTCAGCATCAGTCAGAGGTAGCAGAGCACTACAAATGCATCTCCCTTTCATAGCTAATAGGGGCTTGATTCCTATGCCCCTGACATAACGATTCTTCCTCATGTTCCTCTTCTGAGGAAAATTAAGTGTCCAGCTAGGCAGCAACATCACTGTTCCTATTACTATTGTCAGAATTACTTCCTGCATTTGTATTGTTTCCTTTCAGGAATATGGAAATTGGGAACAGTGGACATCAAAATATGAGCTATTGCCATTTACCATTACTACCATTGTTGTTGTTAAATAATGTTTCTGCAGTCAGTGGAGCTTAAAGATATTGAAAATAAAGACGGTGCTGAAGAAGCATTTTGTCTTTCAACATGACATGTTCAAGACCAAAATCAATAGAATTTTTAATGGGCTTTTTTTTTTTATTCATTTACCCTCTGGAAATTTGTATAGAGTTATCTATTACAGGCATGATCTAACTCTTCAATTTGTCTTTGGTAAGTAGTCTAATGGCCATGTCGTAGGGTAATAACTCTTGAAGGTAATGGTGTAAAACTTTTCTAAACCTTGCTTTAAAGATAGTTATGGTATTTTAGTCCTGGATCCATGGGTACCTTCAACTTCATAAGCGCACTTTGTCATAGATAAGAAGGATATAGTAAATCTATAACTATCATCCCAAGAAAAAATGGACTATCTTAGTTTTTGCGATTGGATAAACACCTTGATTACATATTTCCCCACTATGTATGTTTGTTTTCCTCTTTAACTTTTAAAAGACCCCACATTTAAAAAACATGGATAATTATGAACAAAAAATTAAGCAGCAGTTGGCTGAAAGTTTTGCTTTGTTGTAAATAATGTGTCTAAATATTTGATACATGAGACATTTTCCAAATAAAAACTGTCTCTGCATATTTATTTTTAAACAGTTATTTTCCAAAGGAATAGGGGTTTGTCACTAAAATTGCATTTCCTGAAGATACTGAAATATTATACACTGTAATAAAAACCAAGGCCTGACTATTATCTCTGTTCAGGCTAGATTGCTGAAGCAGGGACAATGTCATTACCTTTTAAGATCGAACTGAGCAAATATTTCAGCCCTCAACAGATGTGTGTCAATATGCATTTGGACACATACACCTGAGCACATTCACAGGTACCTGGCAGTCCTTCGTACCCCTTAAGTTTGTGACACCGAGATTCTTCATTAGGCAAAAGTCAAAATAACTGATGCCCATTTTAATGTTGGCATTTGACAGGCAATCAGATAAAATGGGTGGGTTAAAACTATAAGCTTATCCACATGGATGCTTTATTATGCTTTCCTCTTGTCTCAGAGCTCAAAGGAGATAATGGAAGCATAAATTTTGCTCTCCTCACAGTGTGCACTTAAAATACATCTGGAATGAGGTGTTGGGTGCTCTCTGTACAGCTACTCTTCATAACAGTGTTATAGCAGTGGCTAGAGAATTTTCCCTGGCCATAAACCACTAACTGTGGGGAAAGTAGCCTAATCATGCAGAATGTAAGCCAGGGTGAGGCTTCTAAGATTGGGAAATGTATACATTTCCTCTCAGAACAGATGTGTTGATTTACTAACCTAACTATCACATGACAGGAAAGTGCTTGTTTCTCTTATCTGCAGTCACTGTGAAGTTGTTCGGCAAAGATGCAAATAGAACATGCATGTTCTTAGAGCCAGAATATAAGAAAGGGGGATTTCTTGTTAAGAGCTGGAGTCATCTATGGAACCTTGAGTAACACATAATTTTCACCAAATGCTTCCTGACTGTTGGTTCCCAAATAGAAATGTTGCATATTTGTGAGACTAAATTGCAATTGCTGGACATGCTTTATCCTAGTTAACCAATTGAACAACCCATTTTGAAGGATTCTAGGTTCTTCATAGCTAAAACAGCATTGCAGAATAGGAGTTAAGTCCAGGACTGAACAGAAGGACCAGGATTAAAAGTGCTGGCCTAGAAACCAGGAGACTGTGATTTCTAGTTCTAGGCCTGCCTTAGGCATGAGTGCCTTTGGGCCACTCATTTTCTCTCAGTGCAACCCAACTTGTTGAAGTGAGGAAAGTAGGAGGGTGGGATAGTAGGTAAGTTTGCTGACTTAGGTTATATATACAAAAAGACAGAATAAAAATATTACAGTTAGTCACACAGCTGGCTGTTAAGACTGGATTTAGTACTTTTATACACCTTTTGAGTCCTTCCCAAGGATCTGGGATAGGCAGATGTTGTTATTTCATGGTATTAAAGGTATTGTGGCAGGTTGTAAGCAGTTCTGAGTAAAGCTGTCTTTTGCAATTATTGATGGTGATTTTGTGAATGTTGATGATGTTCAAGTAGTGCTGCAGATGTTTTGAAACTGCCCCAAGGCACCTATTATTATTATTGGTATTATCTTTGCTTCCTTTTGCCACAGTCATTCTACTTCTATTTGCAGGGTTGTTTTTTTAATATTTTGTGATTCCCCCCTCCCCAGTTCTTTCTCTTCTCTTCTGCCCTGTCCAGGTACTGCAAGATTTACTAATGATTATAATTTAGAAGTGTGTGTTCCTTCCCAATGATATCATTATGTAATTTTGATTATGTAACCATTATACATGTGTCATCACATCATTATAGTCCACCCGCTGTCACACACATATATCAGAAAAAAATGATTGAAGTAAGACATCTGGCTAAAAAAGACTGCCAAATTTCATTGCAATATATACCTAGACTCTTTCTTACACAAACAGAGCCAATCTTTCCCTCAGAGATTTTAGATGCATCAAGATAACTGTGGAGGGAAAATGGAAGCATTCTTCCTAACAAAGTAATCTTGATGTAGCTAAGATTTTGGGAAGTTATTGCTTCCATGTCCTAAGCTGCCTGCTTTTTAGTGTCTATTTCTGGAGGGATAAAAAGAAAGTCTCTTTTAAGTAAGTCTCAACACCTGGTAGCTTTATGTAAAGAGGTTTATTGAATAGTCATAAAACCTTATCAGTAGCATAACATAAATATATAACAAGACAAAATACAGATAAGTTATATATATAAGAACACAGTAATAAAAACATATGTGGAAAACCAGGGAGTCAGAAATCGGATAATAGATCACCCTTGCAGGATACACCAATTTGTTCAATAGATACAAACTCAAAGTAAACCGCACCAAACTTGATTGCAGGAAATACGACTTCAGCAATAGAGTGGTCAATGTCTGGAATACTCTAACCGACTCTGTAGTTTCTTCCCCAAACCCCAAAAACTTTAACCTTAGACTGTCTACTATTGACCTCACCCCTTTCCTAAGAGGTCTGTAGGGGGCGTGCATAAGCGCACCAACGTGCCTACCGTCCCTGTCCTATTGTTTCTCTTATTCTTTTATTTTTCTTATATGTACCCATTTCATGTATTCACAACTATGTATACATTTATACTTATTATCTTGTAAACAATTGGCAAATAGAGTGATCTTCCGGTGGCAGGACAGGGACGTGCAGAGGTGGAGAAGACTGCTGTGGTTTTCTATTACCTTCTCTAGCGTCTGGAGCGATCCCCAGGGGATACACAAACCCCGGAGAGGTTCGTGTCAGTATAGGAGAATCTCGAGTTACAGGGTGGGGGTAGGCAACCCCCTGGTAGCGAAGAGAAGAGCTCCTGAGCCCAGCGTGGAAGAGCTAGCTGCCAGTTTATGGCGGCTCCAAAGTCCGGTCTGCCACTGAGGTGACTAAGCAAGATAGTGACAGCCTGCAAGATCGGAGCAGGAAAAGGTGTTGAAAGAGCTTAATACAATATTGAAGATCGAAGATTGAAGAATGACAGTGGGGTGAGAGATTTATCTTCCTGGTTGTGAGTAGCACTTTGTGGAAGCAGGAGAGAAAAGCGGCCAGAAAAGCAGCTTGAAAAGCGGAAGTGTGACGATCACGAGCAGAAAGGCTCGTTAGAACAAAAGTGTGGATTACAGCTTTTGAAAGGGAAACTCCTGGGGAGAGAGGAAGAACATCAGAAACCAGGAGATTGGAGACTTGAATTTGTGAGTGATTTGGCATTTGGGATTAACTTTTTGACAATATTTGAGAGGAAGGAGGTGACAGAGGAGGAAAAATTGCGGCACTGAAAGTGACTTATTAATTCTCTGAATTGAGTTCAATAGGATTATTGGCTTTATTTAATACAGCTGGGAGGACAGATTGTTAAGTGACCAAGAAGAGATGACTATTGGATTTTGGAGGGAATAATAGGTGAAGGAGATTTGCACATTGAACTCAAAACCGGGAAGGGGAAGAAGGAAGAGGAAGAAGGAAGAAGAGACCAACAGAAGGCTGGGAAGGATTGACTTCTTATTGCGATTAATCAGCACATTATACCATTCGCTCCCCGGAGTGCTGGGAAGAAACTCAAAACTTAAACCTTTAGCTTGAAGACTGACTATAAAGTTTATTTTATATTTTTCTCTTATCACATTTCTTTATTTGTTGGAATTTCTATTTGGTA
The DNA here is from genome assembly GCF_049901735.1 of Notechis scutatus. Classification (NCBI taxonomy): domain Eukaryota; kingdom Metazoa; phylum Chordata; class Lepidosauria; order Squamata; family Elapidae; genus Notechis; species Notechis scutatus. The sequence goes on along the minus strand of NC_142009.1, from coordinate 122,669,542 downwards.
ATACTTTAATATTACCATTTGGGCACTATTTTTACAATTTGAACCTCTAGCCCCTTGCTTATTGACTGCCTCAAATCAAGGTAAACTTTTCCCTCTTCTCTTCCCCTATTGTTCCAGTCTTTCTCCTTCCTATCTTAACCCTTAAAAAGCCTGATAAATTTACCTACTCAAAAGGAGGGGGAAAAAAAGGTATATTGTCCTTATAGATTTCAGTGACAATTGATTTGATTGTCTTAAATAGTAACAACAAAGAGTGAAAAATAGTGTTGATTTAGATTATTTAGAATACTTAAGATTAATTCTTAAAGAAGTAACTGGGTTGGATTTGATGTATTATTGATGATTAATATTGATATTCAGTATATAAATTAATTATAAAGATTATTATATTATTAGATAACATTTTATAATATAGGTGTACAGACTGCCTATCTATATATTTGATTGAAGTATTAGAATAGAATTTTTATTTTAGGGTTAAACACTGAATGGTGATCTGGGACAATATATCCAATATAGTGCAACAACAAAAACAAATATTAAGAGAGATGACCTCCACGACAACTATGGCTTTGAAATCGGGAAAGAAGACCACCCCGACCCTAACAACTACTTTAACTTCTGCTTCACCAACAATCCAAAAAACCATTGAAGAATCTCTAATAGGGGAAAAACAGTCCAATGTCTCTAACGTTAATATACAAGCTACCCTACTATCCTTGCAAGAAGCAATATCCAAGATGCAAGAAATAATGATTAAGAATCACATAGAAACCAGAGCGGATATTAGCGAATTAAAAGATGAGATGGAAAAGCTTAAAGTGGAAATGAAAGCAGATTTACTTAAGGTGGAGGATAAGATAGGGTCCTTGCAACAGGCTATGGAGAAAAACGAAGGTAAGATAAGAGAAATAGAGAGTAGGACAGAACGGATGGAGACAAACTTTGAAAGGATAGAGGAGGAATTTAGAAATGTAACTAGAGAAACCGAAGACTCCTCGTCCACCTCGAAATGGATAAAGCAGCGGCATATTTAAGGTTTCAAAATGTGGTAGAAGCGAAAAATGAAGAACTAGAACAATTAATGGCAGAACTATTGGCTGAATGGTTAGGGAAAGAAAAAGATGATCTAATCAAAGAATTTGACGAGGTGTATAGGGTCAGCACAAGTTATGCTAGACGCCATAACTGCCCAAGAGAAATTCATATTCGTTTCACAAGGAGGTGTGTGAGAGACCTAATTCTTAAAAGGTCCAGAGAAGAAACAATAACATATAGAGGTAAAGAGATTACGATCCTAAAACAAATCCCAAGGAAAGTGAGGGTCATAAGACAGGATTATAAATTCTTGGCCAATTATTTAAATAAAAAAGAAATTCCTTTTAAATGGTTAATCCCAGAAGGGATGTTAATAACTTGGAAAGAGAGAAAAATCAAAATAGATTCTATAGAACAGGCCCAAGACTTTCATGATCAGCTAATAGGCACGGATAACCAATACACCAAGGAGGAAACTAAAAGGAAACCACAGGATGATCGTAATCGCCATAGAAACCAAAAAGAAGGACTTCCTCAAAATTTAGGGAACGACAAACCACAACCAGGGAGAGAAGAATCAATCTCACAACAACAGCAAGAAGAAAACCGAATCATCACTAGACAAAAAACTAAACAGACCTAGATAAATGGAGATAGGAAAGAAACTCCTCTCCATTAATATAAATGGTTTAAATTCAACATCTAAAAGGAAAAGGATATTAACTAAATTAATTAGACAAAACGCCACATAATATGCCTACAAGAAACACACATTAGGAAAAAGGATGAAAGATATTTAATTTGCCCGAAACTTGGAAAACTTTTTACAGCACCAGCAGACAAACATAAAAAGAAAGGAATTGCAATATTTGTGAAAGATGATGTAAAAGCAGAACTAATCTGGTCGGATCCGGAAGGAAGAACTCTGGTTATACAAATTTGGATTAATCATATCACATTTTTATTGGTAGCAATCTACGCGCCAAATGAAGAACAAGGGAAATTTTTTAAAGATCTTCATCAGAGAATAATAGGTTTCGAAAAAGGAATATCTGCATGATAGGCGACTTCAACTCCATTGCTGATCATCAAAAAGACCATAGTAATGTGAATAAGAACAAGAAAGGAAAAGAGAATTTTCTATGCCCTGTAAGGACATGATGAAAGAATTAAACTTAATAGACTTATGGAGAAAACTAAACCCAGAAGAGAAACAGTTCACATATTATTCAAATCCACACAAAATCTGGACTAGAATAGATATGGCCTGGATGGATGGGGAATTGGCCAATGAAATAAAAGAAATTAAAATCCTACCAAATGAATGGGCCGACCACAACCCAATACAACTAATTTGGAGAGATAGGAGAAAAACAAAGAAAAGATGGACACTAAATACTCAGTTAATAAACGAAGAAGAGTACATTAAGAAGCTGAAAGAGGAATTAAATTATTTTCTAAAAGAAAATAATAATGAAGCAACCACGAAACAAAATATTTGGGATACAATGAAGGCAATTATAAGAGGAACAACAATCTCCTATAATGCCATGAGAAATAAAAGAATACATGCCCAACAAAATAAATTCCAACAACAAATTAAAGAATTAGAAATACAACTTCAAAAATCCCCTAAAAACCAGAGAACACAAAATCAGTTAATAACAATTAAACATAAATTGAACTTACTTGAACAAGATAAAATAGAAATTAACTTGAAAAGGTCCAAACAAAATTATTTTGAGCATGCAAATAAACCAGGAAGATGGCTATCCCATAAACTTAAAAAAATGGAAGAAAAGAGATTGATACACCAACTAATGGATGAGAAAGATGTCTTACAACATGAGATAGAGAAGAAAAAAGATATCATTTACAACTATTTTCAAAGATTATATAAAAAGGAGGAAGTTAATGAAGATAAAATAAGAACTTATTTAGAGGAGACGAATGACAAGGTAATTGGAGAGGAATGGATAGAGTTATTGAATAAAGATATTACATGGTCTGAATTGAAGTCAGCAATGGAGAATCAAAGTAATAACAAATCTCCAGGACCAGATGGGATTCCGGCAGAACTATATAAAGCAATATTGGAACTAGTAGGACCACTGATGCTGGAAGTGTTTAATGAGGTACTTCTGGCAGCCAAGATGCCGGACTCGTGGAGGGGGGGCGCTGATTTCGCTAATCCCGAAGGAGGATGCAGATCATAGATACATCAACAACTATAGACCGATTTCACTTTTAAATGCCGATTATAAATTGTTTACTTCTATCATAGCTAATAGAGTAAAACAAGCTTTAAATCCACATATACATGAAGATCAAAATGGATTTCTTCCGTCCCGACAAATAAAGAACAATTTAAGAACCGTTATCGATGTCCTAGAATATTATGAAGCCCACCCGGAGAAACAATCCGCACTCATGTTTTTAGATGCTGAGAAAGCATTTGATAACTTAAATTGGCACTTTTTAATTCAAAAAATTTACAATATGAGTCTTGGTACCAAATTTGAAAACATTATAACAACTATTTACAACACACAACAGGCTAATATACTAATCAATGGCGAACAAACAGATCCAATAAATATAGAAAAAGGTGTCAGACAGGGCTGCCCTCTCTCACCTCTTCTTTTCATTTTTGCCCTAGAATCACTCTTAACACGGGTTAGACAAAACTCTGAAATTAGAGGAGTGAGGGTGAAATCAGAAGAATATAAACTACAAGCGTTTGCTGACGATATGGTTTTCTTTTTGGAGGAACCCATGGAAAAAGGTTATAATCTAATAAAAGAATTAGAACAATTTGGCACAGTGGCAGGATTAAAAATTAATAGAAAAAAGACGAAATTAATGACCAAAAACTTAACAGAAAACCAGAAGGAAGAATTAGAAACAATGATGGGGATACAGGTAACAAAAAGGGTCAAATATTTAGGAATATGGTTAACACCACAAGGTAAATCACTCAAAGAGAACAATTATGATAAACTACTTCAACAAACAAAGAAAGATTTAGAATCCTGGAATAAGTTGCAGCTTTCCTTATTGGGCAGGATTGCCTCGATTAAAATGAATATATTACCAAAATTTCTTTATTTATTCCAGACAATCCCAATTAAGTTGTCAAAAAAATTTTTTGAAGAATTAAATAAGATCACACTTAAATTTATTTGGCAGGGGAAAAAACCCAGGATCAATGTAAAGGCCTTACAAGATGCGAAAAGTAGAGGGGGTCTAGCCCTTCCAAATTGGGAATTATATTATTCGGCAGCTATCTTATTATGGATAAAAGACTGGGTGAACTTACTTAACAAAAGAATTTTAGCATTAGAAGGGCATGACCTCCAGAGAGGGTGGCATGCCTTCTTATGGGAAGTAGGGAAACCCAAGCAGTCTTACTTTCATAGACACCTCATTAGGGACTCATTATTAATTAATTGGAAAAAAATATGCAAAAAACACTATCTAAAAATTCCGATCTGGCTATCAACAATGGAGGCAATGGTACATCCCAATAATTTGGACATAACAAAAATGATTAAATATAAAGATTTATTAGATCCGCAAGGGAAATTAAAAACTCGACAAGAACTACAGGAACAGGGATTTAAAATTGATCAGTGGTTATATATACAAATCCATAGCAGATACAAACAAGATATAAAAGACTTTGGAATTTATAACAAACTGCAGTATTTAGATAAAATTTTCTAGGATCAAACAAAAGAACATATCCAAATTCTATAAATACTTACTGGAAGTAGAATTAGAACAAGAGATAGTCAAAGGGAACATGATAGCCTGGAGCAGGAATGTCGGAAGAAGTATTACATTATCAGAATGGGAAAAGATTTGGAACAGAAATATTAAGATTACAAAATCGGCAGCATATAAAGAAAATACATACAAAATGTTTTATAGATGGCACTTGCCCCCTTCGAGGTTGGCGAAAATGAACCCAAACACGAGTCCAAAATGCTGGAAATGTAAAAGCATAGAAGGAACCTACTTTCATATGTGGTGGTCTTGCAAAGAAACCCAGAAATATTGGCAAAAAATCAGAAAATGGTTGGAGGAGATAACCAAAGAACAAATCGAATACAAACCAGAGTTCTTCCTACTAGGGATCTCTGATAAACATTTACCCAAAAAGATGAAATATGTAACAATTCATATCCTAACTGCAGCCAGATTAGCGTTTGCCCAGTGTTGGAAATCACCCTATGCACCTACAGAACAAATGGTCATCCAGAAAATATGTGATTGTGCAGAAATGGATAAATTAACTATAGCACTTAAAAACAAAGAGGCTTCAACATTTTACGATAATTGGAACTCTTGGTATAATTGGTTAGTCCAGAGATAAACTGCTTAATGGACAATGGGTAATTTAAGCATAGATTTCGATAAGATGTGTGTATTCAAATTAAGGTAGGAGAATTGGATCTTGCAGACTGTCAAAAAGGATATTGTCTGTTTTTAAACGCATCTTTTTTTTCTTTTTTCTCTTTCTCTTCCTTTGTTTCTTTCTTTCTTTTACATCTCCTCTTCTCTTTTCTTTCAGTTTGTAAGACCGAGTGTTCTTTTTTTGTTTTTTTCCTTTTGTGTATGTAATGTCGATATGTTTTTAATTGTAAATTTAATAAAATTTATTTAAAAAAAAAAAAAAAAAAAACAATTGGCAAATCAAATAAATAAATAAAAATAAATAAATAAATATTGGGTTCTTAGGACCGCTGCCTTGATTATAAACTTAGCAGTCCTACGAACGATGTGTACATTAGAGGCCCGGAGGAAATATAACCATCTGTGGTAGCTTTATGGACATTGCCATATTATTCTATTGGCAAAAACTCAGAAATGATTTGCCATTCCTTTTGGGGGATTATTATTTTGCTTTTTAAAGAAACCTGTTCATTTGTTTTCATGCTTCTAAACCAGAAAGACTACTCCAGTTAAAATGAAATGCAAGCACAATTAAAATATCAGAAAATCAAAGTCCATCAATACAGAAAGAATAATTCAGGGTGCTTTTTTGAAGCCGCGTATAGACTGAAAACTCTACTAAGTAGTGTGATCTTAATCACTTTCCTGGAGGTCAGCAGGAAGGGTATTATGAAGCACCAGGAAGGCTGTTTCACAGGAATAGAGATAAAACCAACCAATGCACACCCCTTTCACCCCCAAAAAACCTGTGTAGAACTCTCCTCATTTTTTGTCAAAGTGTGCAGATTGGGTGAACAGGTCCTACTTGACATGTTAGCTGCAACTTTCCCTAGTGATCTCCTATGCAAATGTGAACCAGCCTGCCTTCTGACTAGTAAGATATAGTACATATACTTTATAATCACAAAGGGTAATGTAGAGTACTATACCATGTTCTACAACTAGCAAATTTACAATTAGCCAGAACAACTAGAGTCAATGACACCTATCAAAGAAGATAGTGAGAGTTCAGGAGAGTAACCCCAAAATCACTAAATTATGGGATCTGAGCAGCAATTCTGTTCAAAAGCAAATAGAAAGTGTTTGCTGTGTAGCCAAAAAAACCTATGGCTTCTCCCTGGATAAGATAGTGCCACTTGTTTGTTTGTTTTTGTGTTTGTTTTGTCCATCGCCCCTATAAAGTGATTCTTTTAACAGAAAAGAAAAGCCTGAATGATACAATTTCATTTTAACAGAATAGTTCTGTATACATGTGCTTCTCCACAGAATGCATATTTTGATTGTTCACACTGGAAAGCACCCCTTAAACCAGGGGTCCCCAACCGCCGGTCCGCGGACCGGTACCGACCGCGGAACAAGCCTTACCGGGCCGCTGGTTGCTGGGCGCCGCCATCTTTTGGTAAAAAGCAATTTTTCGTCAAAAGATGGCGGCGCCAGCGCTGGTGAGCTTTTCGGGTAGAAAGCCATTTCTACCCGAAAAAGCTCACCAGAAGCGGCGCCCGCATTTTTGGCGAAAAATCACTCGATGACGTCACCGGAAGTGATTTTCGTCAAAAAGATGGCGGTGCCCAGCTGACGCCGGAACCGGGCCGCGCGCCCAGCTGACGCCGGAACCGGGCCGCGGCGTCGAAAAGGTTGGGGATCCCTGCCTTAAACTATAGATTTGTACTAGAAAATGAGAAGATTTTTCAATGCATTGTTCCGGATTCTGTTTTTCCCATCATGTTGTCAGATGCAGTGATTGCTTCCAGAGCAATCTGTAAATTGAGCAAGCAATAAAAGCAGAACAAACAAAAGTGAAGAATAAAATATGTATCAATTTAAACAACAATAATAAACACTCTTTCCCCCATGGTTTTGTGTACATCTTACAATTATGGCTATTTTTAATATAGATTTCAAAGGTTTATTTCTTGCGTTAGCTGATTTTCAAGATTAAGTGCACTTTTACAGTTACAGACCAAACTTACAATTATAATTAAGCATATTAATGGTAAAACAGAGCAACACATATAAAATAGGTCATACGTATTGCAGCTCAAGGATACCTAGGTTCATGTAAATTGTCTCTAAACATGTCCAGATACTTGAAAATAAATGCTTAAAAGCTTAATTATTTTTAAACCTTGGAAAATATATACTTTGGAAATCTGAATGGTTCTGCACTGAAGTGAGCAGTGTGGTAACCTAGTGGTAAAGACACTCATCTCTCACTTGGAAGGTTGAGAGTTCAATCCTAGATAGTGGCAGATGTTTATCTCCTAGGACACAAAGAAATTTTTTTTTTTACTGTGAACTCTGTGTGACATCAGGAAGGGAATCCAGCTAGTAAATGCTCAGCTCCATCCAGTCACCCTGACTCTACTCCAAATTAAGGGATGGCGGGGTTGTAAAATGGGAGTTTAAATGGTTTTCCATTATACTTATTTTTTCTGGTCAAAAAAGGAGAAAGAAGCAGGAAGGGAGAGAGAAGCCTTCAGTATGATGATCACATTTTACAAATGTTTACTACATGTGTAACTGTACAGTTTTATATTGTATTTCCCAAAGTCATGTTTGTGAGATGGGTGGCTATATAAATATCATCAATCAATCAGTCGTGTGATTGGAGGGCACTTGAGCATAAAGCTCCATTTGCCCTCCAATTGTACAAGTGCAGCTTCGTGCACGTGCATATGCACTTGCCTACCACTCGCACAAGTGGAGCTTGACGTGCACGCGTATGCCCATTTCTCCCACAGCCCAGTTTTAAACAGACCCAGTAGTGGGCTGCCTCTCCAGGGATTGGGGACCCCTGGTATAAAGCAACTAATCATGAAGTAATTGATAATCTTCATTCATGAAGGAAAAATCTATTTTTAAAAAGTGTAATTTGTCCCAAAGTGAATGCATTCAACTGAAAGTTTTGTTTCTTTTTTGAAAAATGATTTGAAACAAGCAAATGTGGAACCAATTCATTGAGTGTAAATTACTGCCAACTTTAGCTGAAATAACATTGTGCTTCTGAGATTCTCAGATGTCTAGCCACAGGGAGCTACACAGGGAATATTTTTAACACATCTACAAAATTTAAAATATATCGCTAAGGGACTTTGGATGGATTTGACACAGTGCCTGAAGGAATTTATAATAATAAACTAGTGAATGAATTTCATTGAACCCTTGTATATAATATGTTCATCTATGAAAGGTACACATTTACTATCCTTTGCACTGTATCATATTTAATTAATGCATTATTGAGGTTCTATTAGATGTTTGAATTACTGTTTTTCATATTTGTGTGTGTGAACATGATAATGAAGAGCATATCAGGATGAAAAAAAGTCATTCTTGGCTAATATCTCAGCAGAAAATATTCCGTAAAATTATATTCCAAAAAGATATGATTGTATCTGAAAACACAAAAGCAAAAGCAAACTTTATGTATGGTAGCATCTGGCACCTGAATTGGAGGCCACTATAACAACCCTCTCAAAGGTGTGTGTGTGTGTGTGTGTGATGTGTCTGTGTCCAAATAAGCTGGCACAAATGTGTGTTCAGAAATACCAGCCCCTATGGTGGATACTGGTTAAGATGTAAAGATCCTTCTTTTTCAGATCTATCCCATGTATTACATTACTTGTTTATTAAAAGTGTATTGATTTCATTATCCACATATTCATTCTCCTATTTTTCTTTTCTACTAGGATGATTTGGACTACTGTTATACCGTCCCCAACAGAGAAAGTTCAGCATTAGTTCAACACACACACACACACACACGCAAACACGCGCGCGCGCACACACACACACACACACACTGAAATAAACACACAAAGTTGGGCCTGGTTGCCATTTAGATGAAGGATAACAGTAAACCCCATGTCTCTTCACTAGATTGAGAAACAGTGAGAAGAAAAGGAATCCAGAATGCCACACTGGCAAACCAGTTCCTCCTATTGCCAATAAAACAAGATGGACAGCTCATCATCAGGAACCAAACTGAAATCAAAGGAGACTTTATCTAATTACATCCTTACCTCTTCAGTCCTTCAGCTTCAGAAATCCAACTATTTGCCATGATGGCTTATGTAGTCAATACATCTCCTCGAAGGAGTGGGAAGACGTATTCATGGAAGGACTCTGAAAACCTTGATTTAATAAAGATCAATTGAAGCAAAAAGATGTCCATCATAGCAACAGCACTTAGACCTATATACCTTTTTCACAGTGTTTAAGCCCTCTCTAAGCGGTTTACAGAGTTAGCATATTTCCCCCAACAATCTGGGTCCTCATTTTACCAACCTCGGAAGGATGGAAGACTGAGTCAACCTTGAGCCTGGTGAGACCTGAACTGCTGGCAGTCGGTGATCAGCAGAAGTAGCTTGTAGTACTGCACTCTAACCACTGTGGCTCTTAACCGTTCACCAAATCACAAAACCGTTCATTCTTAACCATTCACCAAATCAGAGAATACATCAAGTGGGTGGATCATGTCATTATGTGAATTATTTAAATCATGTCATTTTTGCCTCATTTAGTATCACATGTGTGATATCATTATGCAAATTAGATCAATTGACATAAATAATGGAAATTGGCATGGAAATTCAGTATACAAAATTCTGGTCCAGCAATAATCATTCCAACTTCTGTGCATTTATTCTGGAACAAATGAAAACTGGAATTCAAATCTCTTTAAATTTCATTCAGGGCGAAATGATTCTACACCTCAGCTGCATTGACAGCCAGAAAATGGGTTCTAGTAGTTTTATTCCATATATTTTGTGATTATCTTTTACCAAACCAATGTCAACTCATAAAACATTTTGTATACACATTTTATAGTTGTCAACAGAAAGAAGGGGAGGAATTTCAAAGGGCAGGCAGCAGTGTGGAATCGAAAGTACATTCCATTCATATTTTCTTCAGAGACTTCTGCCATGCAAAAATCTAACTGGAGAGCATGATTCATGACTTTTGGCTATGAATGTGTTTTGTTGGATGATACACCCAGAGGGGTTGGGGGAAAAGTAGTGAATTACATAACTCAGAGTCAGCTATGCCCAGGCTAATGCTGGCATGTTAACTTCTAATAAATCCTTTAAAGTTTTGGGAGTGTGGCTCGAGGCTCATGATTTAATTGGAGTAACTGCTGGAATCCTGACAGATAGCCGACTCTCTTAGTTAGTCACTGGGGTGCCTGTGTCCCGGCCTCTTCCATCGCTCCCCGACATCTGGGGTGTGTGGAGAGAAACTCAGGCAGCCATGACAGAGGCTATCAGGAGAAAGCTTGGCCTCCAGCCAGAAGCAAATAGAAACTGATACCATAATTACAGAAGGAGGACAGTTCCTCTTTAACTCCAAAGAGGAGAAACCTGCTCCATTGGAAGGAAGAAAATCAGATAAGTACCTGATGGAATCCCGGGGGAGATCCATAGAGCAGCTGAGGGAGGGATCTGAACAGGCCACTGTTCCATACTAGCAGGCTTGAAGACCTGCATTCCTATTGGTCCGGAAGAGCCGGGCCGTGATTGGACGTTGTAAACACTCTTGATTGGCTCGTATGGGGTTTGCCGCGATTGGGTAAAGCCAAGCGCGGCAAGCTCAAAAATCTGTCATTGGCTGCCTAGCTGCGGCCAGCTCTATAAAAAGAGCAGCCGCGGCTAGGGTTGTCGTCTCAGAATCTATCTGCTTAATAAAGAGCTGTTGTTCATTACTCATGCCTCGTCTATCCTTGGGACCCACCGACCGAACTTAACACGGGCGACGAGGATGGGATTCTGAGACAACAAGGCTGACCAGCACGTGGCAAAAAGCGCAGAGACGACCAGCGAAATGGCCAGCAGTGCCGCACCACCCGCACCATTCAACCCAGCCAGCGAGGACTGGGAGTCCTACATTGATCGTTTCCAAATGTTTTTGGAATCCAACAACTTAAAAGACGCTACCGGCAGCAAGAAGCGAGCGGTATTTTTAACGCACTGCGGGCCCGCCATTTTTAAAATGGCCAAGGCACTAGCGAAGCTCGCAGATGTCAAGACAATGGATTGGGACAACCTAGCTCCCATCCTCAGAAACCACTACTCTCTGGCTGTACCGACCCTTATCCGAAGGCACGATTTCTATCAACGAGATCAGCGTGAGGGTGAGCGCATCAGTGAGTTCGTAGCCGACCTAACGGACCTTGGGGGCTTGTGCGGATTCGCTAACTTGGACGAGGCCATGCGTGACCAGGTCGTCCTCAGCCTAAAAGACCCAGCACTCCAAAGCAGGTTGATGGCCAAGGGTGACATCTTCCTCACCGACGCCATAGCTGAAGCCACCGCAGCCGAAACCACCCGTAAATCAGTGGCGCGAATGCGGCGTTCAACCGGAACCGATCGCCAATCAACCAATGAGGCAACTACCACACCAGAAAAACTCGCAGCCTCCACCCACCATGGCGACATCGAATCCCCTTCTGACAGCAAAGAAGAAGAAATTTACAGACTTCAGTCAGAACGCGACCGACAAGACCGGCGAGGTCGTAAGTCGGGGTACCAATGTGCTGGCTGCGGAGGAAATCACCCATGTTCTGAATACAAGTTCCTGGATGCTGTTTGCCATTTTTGCGAGAAGCAAGGGCATATCGCTAAAGTATGCCGCAATAAAAGAAATTTTAGCCCCCGGCGTCGGGGAAACAGCCCGAGAAGACAGGATGGCACCCCCACAAAAAACCAGGACCGCCAGACTGACAGCTGATGGAGCCGGGACAGCCGAACCAAGAAGTTCAACGATGCACCACGAAGAGAAGAAACGCACCAAACAGTTATCATCGGCCACGCTTCACCAATAGACGCCCGGAAGATACTCATTGAGGTCGGTATCGAAAACCAGCCATGCACCATGGAAGTAGATTCTGGCTCCTACCTCTCTATGGTCTCCTGGCGGACCATAAAGCGTTTAATACCCAGCACCGCCAAGAACTAAGCGACCAGAAATTGATTTTGAGAGATTATCAAGGGAACCATATCCCAGTAGCTGGCATTGGACACTTCAAGATCTCTTTCAAAAACTGTACCAACATCTTACCACTCACAATCGTTGATAAGGACCACCCCAGCCTACTCGGGTTGCAATGGTTCACACCGCTGGGGATCGAGATGGCAGGCATCAACCACACAGATGAGGAAGACTGGGAAGCGACACTCATACGGCACTTCCAAGAGGTCTTCAATGACACCTTAGGCAAGTACAAGGGGTCCCCAATCTCCTTTAATCTTAGCCCTGACATCACTCCCATCTGCCTCAAACCGCGCCGAGTGCCATTTGCACTCAAGCCTAAAATAGATGAGCAATTAAATAAGCTCATAGCGCAAGGCGTATTAGAACCTATCGACCATGCCCGATGGGAAACACCAATTGTCACCCCCATCAAACCAGATGGCTCCCTGAGAATTTGTGGAGATTACAAGGCCACCCTCAACCATGCCTTGCAGCAGAGTGCCTACCCTGTGCCAGTAGTCCAGCATCTTCTACACTCACTGGGGGTGGCAGAATCTTTGCAAAGCTCGACCTGGCACAAGCCTATCAACAACTGCCGGTCGATGCTGAAACCGCCGAGGCTCAAACAATCGTGACACATCGAGGGCATTTAAATGCAACCGACTCCAATTTGGAGTCAGCGTCGCACCTGGGGTTTTCAAAGCCTAATGGAAAGACTGCTGCAAGGAATTAAAGGAGTCATAGCCTATTCGACAGACGTTTAGTAGCAGCCCCAATAAGAAATAATTGGAGAAAGCGACTGAGAGCAGTCCTACAAAAATTTAAAGACTCCGGCCTCAAAGTAAAAAAAGAGAAGTGCCAATTATGTACTGAAAGGGTTGAATTCCTCGGATACCTCCTAGACAAACAGGGAATTCACCCTACCGACAAAAATTAAAAGCCATCAAAGAAGCCCCCAGGCCGAAAAATAAAACGGACCTCCAAGCATTCCTTGGACTCATTAATTTCTATAATATTTTCTTACCCCAGAAAGTGACTGTCGCGGAACCCTTGCATAGGCTCCTGGATAAAAAGGCATCCTGGATATGGGGACGGCGAGAGGAACACGCTTTTCAACAAATAAAAAACCTTTTGACTTCAGACGCAGTCCTCATTCAATATAACGAAACCCTGCCGCTGACTGTTACATGCGACGCATCACCTTTTGGTGTTGGGGCAATACTAAGCCACACCTTGCTGAATGGAACAGAGGCTCCCATTGCATTTTTTTCCAGAACCCTGTCCAAGCTGGAGAGGAACTACAGCCAGCTGGACAAAGAAGCCCTCGCCATCGTCTCCACAGTAAAAAGATTCCACGAATACATTTATGGTAGGACATTTTCAATTATTACGGACCACAAACCCCTACTTGGCATTTTGGCTGGTAACAAACCCACTCACACATCCTGTCACCTAGAATGACAAGATGGTCTGAATTTCTTGCCGCTTATAATTACCAATTAATACATCGACCTGGCAAAACTATCTCACACGCCCGATGCTTTAAGCCGATCCCCCCTACCAGACGTGCTAGATGACCCAGCACCCACATTATCAATCTTACAAATAGAAACAGTATCCACGCTACCATTAACCGTGCAAGACATTGCCCGCGAAACAAGAAGGGACAAACACTTAGCGCGAGTTCTCAGCTGGGTGGAGAGGGGTTGGCCAGAAAGCGAGAAAAATGAACTCTTTAAACCATTTAAAAACCGACAAACTGAACTTTTTTCACAAAAGGGGTGCATCCTTTGGGGAGACCGGGTGGTAATACCGGAAACGTCACAGAAAACAGTTTTAAATATGCTGCACGACGGACACCCAGGCATTGTACGCATGAAAGCCCTGGCCAGGAGCTATGCTTGGTGGCCTGGCATGGACAAACAAATTGAAACCTGGGTCGCCACTTGCAGCAGATGCCAAGAGACTCGCTCGGCTCCCCCAAAAGCTCCACCGTTAGAATGGGAAACCCCCAGAGGCCCTTGGTCATGCATCCATATTGACTTCGCAGGGCCAACCACAGCGCATACCTTTTTGATCACTGTTGATGCTTACTCGAATTGGCTCGAAGTGACCAAAATGAAAACAACCACCATGGAAGCGGTCATCAAGAAATTAAACAAACTTTTCGCCACACATGGTCTGCCAGATGTGATAGTATCTGACAATGGACCCCAATTTACCGCAGTGGCCTTCAAACAATACTTGGCAGACCGTGGCATCCGACACGCATTGACATCGCCCGCTCACCCGGCGGCGAATGGGAAAGCTGAACGCATGGTTCAATTTACAAAAAAAACTCTCCAAAGAATTGAACATGGCAACATCCACGAGAAAATCACCAAGATGCTTCTAATACAACACATCACACCCAACACCACTACCAACAAAAGCCCAGCAGAATTGCTCATGGGCAGAAGACTCCGGTCACCCCTAGATTGTCTGCACCCTACTTACACTCCAGAGAAACCCCCTGGATCCACTAGCAGATACCGCGCCTTCAACGTAGGAGACACTGTTTTCGCCAAAAACTTTACCGGGGACCCATTATGGTTTCCAGCAAAAATCACCTAAATCACTGGCCCTCATTCCTGCCGACTTGAGACCACCAACGGTAGGTGCTGGAAACGGCATATTGACCAGCTAAGGTCCAGGTTGGCCAACCTTCCCTTCACAGACTCTAACCAAGGAATCGGAGGGGGGGGGAAACCTCAAGCTTAAAAAAAGAACTGGTATCTGCGCAAGCAGAACACCCCCCACACACATTAAATAAAAATCAAACATTAAACCAACAATACTTACCAGCTAACAGGGAACCGTGGCAGACGGGTGCTTCGTCTGGAAGCGGCAGCCGGACAAGCTCCACCAGCCCAGAGAATCCAGGCAGGAGCAACAGAGTGAACGACTCGACCGACCTGGATACACCAGGTGGGTGTCGCAGCGATAGGCCCGGCTCACCCTTCCAGGTGGTTCCATTGAGAAGCTTGAGAGCGACGCGGAGCCTGTCCGAACCTGACGATGACCAGAGACATTATGAACCGCGCAAGTCAAGTAGGCAGGTCCGAAGACCCGTCTACTTACGTGACTACGTTACCCCGCCCCTTGGATGGAACCAAGAGGGGAGGGGTGTTCCATACTAGCAGGCTTGAAGACCTGCATTCCTATTGGTCCGGAAGAGCTGGGCCGTGATTGGACGTTGTAAACACTCTCGATTGGCTCGTATGGGGTTTGCCGCGATTGGGTAAAACCAAGCGCGGCAAGCTCAAAAATCTGTCATTGGCTGCCTAGCCGCGGCCAGCTCTATAAAAAGAGCAGCCGCGGCTAGGGTTGTCGTCTCAGAATCTATCTGCTTAATAAAGAGCTGTTGTTCACTACTCATGCCTCGTCTATCCTTGGGACCCACCGACCGAACTTAACAGCCACCATTCGAGATGACGGCCTGTCCTGCCACCCAAAACAGAGGGGAATTTTTACAGGGCCTTTTGAAGTGGGGAGAAGCAGGCAAAATCACAACCTCCCTCTCTGCATACCAGAAGAAAAAAGAGCCCACAGTGGCAGCCAGTGCCTCCCCCATACAGCAGGCAGTCCCTTCCTCCTATGCGAGCTGGGGAGGAAGGTCAGCCACCTCAAGTGCAGGCTTACAGAGGGCTACAGAAAGAGGAAGGAGCAGAGCCCAATGAACCACCCCAGTTCAGGGGGAAATTTGATGGAGACCCAGACCAGCTAGCTTTATTCCTTGACTCAGTTGAGATTTACCTGGAATGCTATGAACACCTCTACCCCTCCCCTAGAGCCATGGTGAATGCCATTTCTGAGGGGCTAGAGAGAGAAGAAAGAGGATGGCTAGCAACCCTCCACAAGAGAAGCCCCCCCCCAACTACATGACAGTTCCTACAACTGCTAGAGGTCAGATTTGTGGAGGCAGAGGAGGACCCGTACGTGGAAGATGAACTCAGCAACCTAAAGCAGGGAGGGCGACCCATCAAGGAACACATACGTGAATTCAAGAGAATCAGTGGGAAGATACCCCTTTTGCCTGAGCGGATGCTGGTTCATCTTTTTAGAACCTGGACGAGCAAATTAGCAAAGTAACTGCATCGAAAGTACATTCCATTCATATTTTCTTCAGAGACTGATTAGATGACTGAAGCTTCTGCTGTGCAAAAATCTAATTGGAGAGCATGATTGATGACTCTTGGCTATAGACATGTTTCGTTGGATGATACACCCAGAGGGGTGGAGGGGGGGAAGCAGGATCAAGGGTGACAGTGAATTACATATCTCAGAGTTGGCTATGCCCAGGCTAATGCCGGCATGTTAACTTCTAATAAATCCTTTGAAGTTTTGGAAGTGTGGCTCGAGGCTCATGGTTTAATTGGAGTAACTGCGAGAATCCTGACAACCAGTTGAAATGCCTTTATTCCTGGCTTGAAGCTCTATAAATAGCAATCAATTTCAAAGAAAAATTTAAAAATCTTGTACCAGAAAATTAGATGCCTTTAAAACAAAACTCTTTAATTTGAAATGTGATGGTTTTCTTAGCATCATGATTTTGGTAGGTCATATTCTGTTACATTCTCCCATTGATTGTGAAAAAATAACAATTTGTTACATAAGTAAGCATGAATGAGTAAGCAAGTGAATTTTGAATTTAACATTTGTTATGTGGAAATTCTTCCTTATTATGTTGCAGAGTTCCAATACTCTGCCTACCTAGTGAAGACTGACAGAGATTTCCAAAAGAAGAGCATAATGATGCACAGCATTCTATTATTTCATATTTCATCAAAAATCATATTCTTTCAGGATGCATTTGTAAGAACCACATGCTACTGATAGAATGCAGGAGACGATGGGGTCAAAGACAATCTAACAGATAACAGATATTTAAAGTTGGAAGGGACCTTGTAGGTCATCTAGTCCAACCCCCTGCTCAAGCAAGAGGCCCTACACCATTTTTGACAGATGGGAGTCCAATCTCTTCTTGAAAGTCTCAAGTGATGGTGCTCCCACAACTTCCAAGGGCAAGCTGTTCCATTGGTTGATTGTTCTCACTGTCAGAAAGTTTCTCCTAATTTCCAGGTTAAATCTCTCCTTGTTCACTTTCCATCCATTATTCCTTGTCTGGCCTTTGGGTGCTTTAAAAAATAGCTTGACCCCTTCCACTCAGACTGGTCCTTCTTTTCACTAGACTAGCCATGCCCAATTTCTGTAACCATTCTTCATATGTTTTAGTCTCCAGCCCCCTAATCATCCTGGTTGCTCTTCTCTGTACTTTTTCTAGAGTCTCAACATCTTTTTTATAGTGTCTGGGTGGGACTAGAACAGAAGTGGTCTAAATTGTGAGATGAAGAGATAGTCAGGAAGATACTAGATTGTGCAGAAATGGATAGATTGACATTGAAAATTAAACAGAAAGAAGACGTCAAATATTATCAAACATGGAATCTATTTTACCAATGGTTGGGGGGGGGGGGGAGGAGTGAGATTAAGAATGTAAATTTGTATTGTTAAATACTCAGGCAACACAATGTTTATCAAGCACTAAGAAATGTATTTAATAGAAAATCAATTTTTTAAAAAGTGGTCTAAACTGCTGAAAGTGGCAAAGGAGGTCATAGATGAAAGTCCATATGTGATTCTTGGCTTCTTCAGATATGTGTTAGAAGATGGATGCCCCTGTCATAATACAGATAGTCCTTGACTTACCACAGCTCCTTTAGTGACTGTTCAAAGATCCAGCGGCACTGAAAAAAAGTGACCTATGACTGTTTTTCACACTTATGACTGTTTCAGCATCCCCGTGGCCACATGATCAAAATTCAGACAGTTGGCAGCTGTTTCATATTCACAATGGTCGTAGTGTTGCAGAGTCACCTTTGTGGCCTCCTGACAAGCGAAGTCAATCAGGTAACCAGATTCACTTAACAACCATGGTACTTATCAACTACAACAAGTCACTTGACAACTATGGCAAGAAAGGTCATAAAATGGGGCAAAAAACACTTTACAACTATCTCACTTAGCAGCAGAAATGTTGGGCTCAATTGTAGTTGTAAGTCGAGGACTGTAGGCAGTTTCTTAAAAGAGCTATTCATTCATATATGAGAGAAACTAAAATAAATTGCTGCTCATGACCTGCAGTTTTTTGTAAATATTATGTTGGTATTTTTTTTTAAGAACATGGATTAAACAATATTTGCTTTCCTCTCATTCAGGGCTGTCAAACTCCCGACCCACTGGCCGGATGCATCACACTCTGGCCATGCCCACGTCTGGTTTAGCAAAGGGGGAGGGGAAAGTCCCAATATGTCCCGTGACACTGCTGTGATGGCATGAGTTTGACACCCCTGCTCTAATTTGTGAAATCCATAAGATACTCTCAGCACCAAGAAACAGGGATAAAACATTTCACCTTTTCTTGTTGACCCAGTTCTTGATAGTTTTAGATTATTGTTGTTCAGATATGCTGGGTAATCAATGCATCTAGAATTCTGCCTTGTATTTTTATTAGTTCTACACAGATATGAAAAAAAATCAGTTTTTTTCTGTAAAAAGCAGTAGATCCAGATGCATGGGAGATTGCTGAAAATTTATTTTTATTTTTATTTACTTATTTTGATTTGTCAATCGCTTACAAGAAAATAGGTATAAGTATATACATAGTTATGAATACATATAATGGGTACATATCAGAAAAATTAAAGAAACAATAGGACAGGGATGGTAGGCACATTGGTGCGCTTATGCACGCCCCCTACAGACCTCTTAGGAAAGGGGTGAGGTCAATAGTAGACAGTCTAAGGTTAAAGTTTTTGGGGTTTGGGGAAGAAACCACAGAGTCAGGTAGCGTATTCCAGACATTGACCACTCTGTTGTTGAAGTCGTATTTCCTGCAATCAAGTTTGGTGCGGTTAACCTTGAGTTTGCATCTATTGTGTGCTCTTGTGTTGTTATGGTTGAAGCTGAAGTATTCATTGACTGGTAGGACATTGCAACGTATGATTTTATATACTATACTTAGATCGGACCGAAGGCAGTGTAGTTCTAGGTTTTCTAGGTCTAGAATTTCAAGTCTGGTGGCATAAGGTATTCTACAACGAGTAGAGGAGTGGAGAACTCTTATTGTGAAATATTTCTGGACTTTCTCAACTGTGCTAATAACAGATACGTAATGTGGGTTCCAGACTGATGAGCTGTATTCGAGTATTGGTCTAGCAAATGTTTTGTATGCTCTAGTTAGTAGTGTGATATTACCAGAGAAAAAGCTATGTAGGATTAGGTTAACAACTCTTAATGCCTTTTTGGCTATGTAGTTACAGTGGGCTCTAGCACTTAGATCATTAGAGATGTGTACTCCAAGGTCCTTGACAGAGTTTGGATCATCAACAAGGTCTTGACTGTTCAGCCTGTATTTTATTTTCTGATTATTATTTTTTGCCAATATGTAAGACAGAGCATTTATTTGTTGAGATTTGAAGTTGCCATTTGTTTGACCAAGATCTTTTTGAAGGGTAGTAGTATTCTCTGTGGTATTGAATAGCTTTACATCATCAGCGAAGAGAACGCAGTTGCTCTTAATATGATCACAGAGGTCATTTATGTAGAGTATGAAGAGAGTTGGTCCTAGAACACTGCCTTGGGGGACACCTCAGTTGACAGGTACAGAATTTGATAAGACACTCCCAATTTTGACCATTTGTTGTCTGTTTGACAGGAATGCTTCTATCCAGTTATGCAGTTGTCCAGAGATACCATAAGATTTTAGTTTTAGGAGTAGTTTGTCATGTACCACTGAATCAAAGGCTTTACAGAAGTCTATGTAGATTGCGTCTATTGTTTTTCCCTGATCAATTTGTGTAGTCCATATGTTTTTGCAGTGTAAGAGTTGCAGATTACAGGATAGTTTTTTTCAGAAACCAAATTGTTTATTAGAGAGTAGGTTGTTTGTCTCTAAGTGGAGGATAATGGATTGGTTAATAATTGATTCCATGACTTTACTGGTGATGCAGCATAAGGAGATTGGTCTGTAATTTTCAACTAGGTTGAGGTCTCCCTTTTTGAAGATGGGGATGACCGTGGCTTGTGACCATAGGTTAGGCAAGGAGCTTGTCCTGAAAGATTTTTCAAAGATTATGCTTAGAGGTTCTGCTATGGCAGTGGATAGCTTTTTTAAGAAGTAGGCACATATTCCATCCAGTCTAATAGATAGAGATGGTTTTAGATTGCATAGTACTTTTTCAACATTGTCTTCTGTAAAATCAATATGTATTAGATCATTGTAGTTTTTTGTGGTTCGGCTAGGAAATACTGGGCATGATCCATTGCTGTTTACAAATACTGAGCCAAAGAATGTGTTAAAGAGGTTGGCTTTAATGGTGTCGTCGTTGCAGTCTTTACCATTAGGTTCTATCAGGGGTGAGATGGACCTTGGGTTTTTTAGTTTGTTGTTTACAAAATTGTAAAAAGTGTGGGTGGAATTGGTGCGTAGAAGGTTTTCCTCTTGTTTAATGTGATAATTGGTGCATTCAGTCTTTATCTGGTGACATAAAAATAAGAATAATGTTTCTGCCTCTAGGAGACTGGAAACAGATAAATCCTAATTATTAGTTATCTGTTTCTATCATGCATAAAGGTGATAGGACATTTTGGAGAAACTGTTCATTTTAAACTAGATCTCAGCATTGTTGTAATTGTTAAATTATGTAATTTAGATTGCGCTGTTTCATTTTTAGTTAAACCTAAGATTCTCAGTGGAATACTAACGCAAAGAGGGATCACATGCTGGGAGATTTCTTCAAATGCTTGCAGTAAGTGAGCCCTTTATAATTAAAATGTTTTGCATAACCATCATTGTCCTGCCAACAAAGATCGGGTGCTGCTGTTGTGCTTGAGCATACATTCACTTGAACCAAACCATAGCAGGCCATCTGTTTTTAAAATTTAGCAGGAAAATAATTGGGCAGGGTTTCCTTTAATCCACAGAATTTCCAGCTGAATTTCTAATATTTGCGGGGAAAGGGGGGAGGATCCTGCCTTAAAAAAAACAAGAACTTCTCACAAAATAGATTTCATTTTGTAATTATCAGAGAGGGCTTGAAACCAACAAGTACCATGGCCTTAAATATGCTGCTTTAATATATGAAAATGAAAGATATGAAAATGGTTTTTTGTATGTTATTGTGGTGAAGCTAATTAAACTTCTCCTACTAAGAATGCACAAAATAGAGGAAACAGATGGAACCACAGAGAACATATATATATTAAGAGCATATATATTAAGGCTTTAGTTAATCTATAGGTTCTGTGGCTGCAGCTAATTATACCTGAAGTAGTTCATTTAAATACAATGCTTCAGTGAGATCACAGATTGTATCCTGCCAAGTTGAAGCTATTTAGAAATCTGTTTGAATGTTTTATTAAATTTGAGAACAAAAATAATGACATCTGTTGACTTCACTAAATAAAATGTTGACAAATCAGACTAGCATGTTGCAGAATCCAATATGGGTCAGTTACTGGGACCAAAGGTTAGTCATCTGAGCTTTCGGATTTGTGCTAGAGTCCAACTTCAGGGAACTTCTCTTTAGCAGAGTGTGTGACAGAGACGTTCCCTGAGGATGGGCTCCAGCTCAAGTCCGAACACTCAGATGACTGTCATGCCCCAGTCAAGATGAACAGCTGACAGGGAGTGGGAGAGAGGCTCCGTTGGCTGTGGAGGAAACCAGGGAAGGGCAAAGTCAGGCTGGGCAGAGCAGGAAAGAGGTAGAACAAGGGAGAGGAGTTCACAGGAAGACCAAGGCCCACCCGCTCTTCATCCTAGGGCACGCAGGGAAGAACAGAGAAGAGAGCAGCGTGGGTTGCGTGGTTTACAAGGGAGAAAAGGGCTCTGATTCCCTTCACAAGGCATACCTGGGGAGGGAGTTTAAAGGAGAGGCAGTTTGGGAGGGGCAATTGTCAGAAACGAATGTTGAGTTTATCTTATGTTGGCTGCTATTATGTGAGCTCCTGGCATCCTCCCAACTGGTTTGATTTACTGCCATGTTACTTCACTTCTGGAACTCCTTATCTTGCCCTGCCAGATTTATTACCTTATCTTGTCTTGCTGAATCCATAGTTTAAAGATTTCTGTTTATAAAGTTTTAGACTGGAATATCTGTAGTCAAAGGCTGTAGTCAAAGGCTTACGATTTATACTGACTGTTTCTTAGTATGATTTGATTGCTTATTGTACCCTATGACTATCATTAAGTGTCGTACCTTATAATTCTCGACTCTTGATGAATGTATCTTTTCTTTTATGTATACTGAGAGTATTTACACTAAGACAAATTCCTTTTGTGTCCAATCACACTTGGCCAATAAAGTATTGTATTGTATTGTATTGTATTGTATTGTATTGTATTGTATTGTATTGTATTCTATTCTATTCTATTCTATTCTATTCTATTCTATTCTATTCTATATTCTATTGTAATTCTATTGTAATTCTATTGTATTGTATTGTATTGTATTGTATTGTATTGTATTCTATTCTATTCTATTCTATTCTATTCTATTCTATTCTATTCTATTCTATTCTATTCTATTGCAGTTTTTTTCCAGACTGGAAGGTAACCTGGACATTGGAGGCAAAGTTGGAGCTAATAAAGTGACCCCTACTTATTATTCTGGCTATGTTGCCTTTGTGCCACGCCCTGAGTCATCACTACAATGTGTTCATATATTTGAATTTGAATTTGAATTTGAATTTTACCTTTATTGTCATTGCATTCCATGAATACAATGAAATTTGAAAGCTACTCCAACACAGTGCCCCAAACACCACATCACAATCACACTACACAGTATTTAAAAATTAAAATAATTAAAATAATAATAATAATAATTAAAAACCTAGTCTAAAACCTATATAAAACATTTAGTAAGTTAAAAAGTTTAAAAATGCCACTATATGCATAGGACTAGATCACAAATGCGCTGTTTGATTCAAGACAATTATTGCCTTGGAAAAGAAACTGTTTCTCAGTCTATTAGTCTTCATTTTAAGACACCTATAACATCTCCCTGATGGTAACAATTCAAAATATGAATGACCAGGATGAGAATGGTCTGTGGAGATTTTTTGTGCTCTAGAGAGAAGTCTGGTCTTCACAATCTCTTCCAAAGAAGAAAGAGAGCAACCGATGATTTTTTGTGCTGTGTTTACAACTTTCTGGAGCATCTTCTTATCCACTACAGAGCATCCAGCATACCACACTGTTACACAGTATGCCAAAATGCTCTCAATGGGAGAACGGTAAAAAGTAACCAGCACTTCTCACCCAGACCACTCTTTTTCAGCAGCCTCAGAAAGTGCAGGTGCTGTTGGGCCTTCTTTTCAGTGGCCATAGTGTGGGACCGACCAAGTAAGGTTGTTGGAAATATGAGTTCCTAGAAATTTAAAACTATGAACTCTTTCCACACAATCTCCATTGATAAATAGTGGGAGAGGCTCTGCTTTGTATCTTCTGAAGTCTATAATCAATTCTTTGGTTTTTTTGATGTTCAGGGCGAGGTTATGACTCTTGCACGACAAGACCAATCTGAGAACCTCTGACCTATAGTCCATCTAATCTCCTCCTGATATGAGTCCCACCAACGTGGTGTCATCTCCAAATTTTATTATAGAGTTAGTGGGACAAGAGGGAGTGCAGTCGTAGGTGTAGAGTGAATACAAAAGGGGGCTCAGCGCACAACCCTGTGGAGAACCAGTGCTGAGAGCAAGAGTGGAGGAAAAATAGCTGCCAGTCCGAACAGTTTGGGGTCTGTTAGTAAGAAAGTCCTTTATCCAACAGCAGATGTGAGAGGAGAGGCCCATTTCTAGCAACTTCTTAATCAGTATATCTGGAATAATGGTATTAAAAGCCGAGCTCTAATCAATAAAAAGCATCCTTACATAACTCCCACTATGCTCCAGATGTTTCAGTGCAACATGGAGAGCCATGGTAATAGCATCCTCTGTGGATCTGTTATTCCAATAAGCAAACTGGTATGGGTCAAGGTTTGATGGGAGGCAATCCTGTATATATTTTAAGACCAGTCTCTCAAAACACTTCATGATTATGGGTGTGAGAGCTACTGGTCTATTGTAGAGTTGTAATTGCAGGAATGTTCCAATCTCGGATGGCAAACCTCAGATAAAGAATGTTTCCAAGCAAATACAACTCAGGTAAACAAAGTCACTAATCTAAAGGAGGATTAGAGAGAGGAAGTAAACATATGTTAGACTTTAACTAGAGATAATTAATTGTATTAATTACTGTGCTAAACAGTAACAAAAGTTAAGCAGTAACAAAAGTTAACCAATGATGGAGGATAATTAAAAATGTGTATAAATGCGGAATTTCCGGTTTGTCGGCTTTGCGGCGGTAGGGATTTGCGAAGCTGCGCGATCCCTGCCGCGCTAGCCGCTTTTGGGTCTCCGATCCGAAAGGGTGCGGAGCAAGGCTGCCCTGCAGGGGCAGCTGAAGGTAGGGGATCCGGAAAAGGGTTTGGGGTGTTGCAGACCCCCTCCCTGGCCGGCAGAACCTCCTTTTACCAAGACGGTGTAGCAGCGGTCCGTAATGGCCGCCACAAAGAAGCCGGCAGCTGGGCAAGTATGCGCAGGAGGAAGAGGAGAAAGTTTTTAAAAGTGAAAGTCTTCTTGGTCGATCCAGGACTCTGAGATATATTTAATTTAATTCTTGGAAGTGATGGCTTTTTGGATGATTCTTTCCACAAGAGAAAGTAAGCGGCAATTCTGAGGTGCTGAAAGGAAAGTTTACTCTCCCTCCCGACGGAATTAACAAATGGATATTGAGAAACCTGTTTTTTTCAGGTAAAACTAGCTTTATGGGATAAGTCGGAAGGAGAAGACAAAAAATATATTTATCTGGTTGGATTTTGTTGGAGGAGATGCCTTAAGGATTTGGAGACAGAAATAAAATTTTAATAAGGCTTTAAAACACAGATTTGGATTTTCTTTTTCCTTTGTCTGATACTACCCCCGAAGAGAAAGTGGAAATTTTGGCTTGGCTTGGATTGATTGAGGATTGTGGACTTTGGGATTGTTTTACTTTTCTTTTGGAATATTTTGGTTGGAGTAAGAAGAAAGAGGGAAAAAGACAAAAAAAAATTTATAATGGCTTTCTCCCTTGAGGAACTGAGGGATGAATATGAGCAAACAAAAGCAGCCTGTAAAGATGGTATGGAAAAAGCTTTTCTATCTTTAGAAATGGCGCTGCTTAACTATGAACAGACAATGCGACAGATGGAACAACAGCAAGAAGAAGACGAAGACACCATCTTTAATGAATCCCAAAATTTATCTAAGGAAGAAGGAAGGAAGAAAGCGAGGAAAATGAAGGACTTAAGATTTAAAAAAACATTTAAGAAAGAGAAAATATGATGCAAAATAAATACAATGATAGCAAACAAGAGAAAAAGGGAATACAACAGAGAAGGGATGCCAGCAAGACAGAGGTTAGAAGAAGGGGGTAGGAGGATCTGGTGGGGAAGAAAGAAAGGGAAAGGCGGAGAAAAGCCACAAAGTTTTAAAATTGGATGGGAAAAGAGGAATCTTTTCAGGGATAAAGGGTAAAGCATAATTTTTCTTAAAAAGATTTTGCAAGGTACATAAGACGGTATTGTAATATTTGTATTAGAAATAGAAAATTAGAATGGCTTAAGAGTTAATAAGAAATTAAAATGTTGAAATGTTTAATAATGATTGATTTTTAAAATGTAATAAAATATTGAAGGGAAAGGCAATGAGAATGCTATAAGATTTATTATTTAGATTTATTATTTAACTACGTATTTAGGAGGATACTATGTATTTAAACATTTCCGATTTATTACTCTGTTTTTATTGTTATTAAAAGTAAAAATTAATAGATAGAATGTACCAAGCAGAATCAGATTGGATATTAGGTGTCATTTTAAATGTTAATCTAATATTTAGGAGAGGATAGAAAGGCATCATACTCTGATTAGAGATTTCAGGAGAAATTCTTTTTTTTTTTTTTTCATTATAAGGAATGAGATAGAGGGATAATAAAGGATGGGCAAAAGATACAAATATAATGATTTAAATTAAGATGGATTGAATAAGATAGAATTATGAAGAGTGAAATGTGTGGAGAAGTATATATAGAAGATACAGAATGGTAAACAAAATAGGTAATGATTTCTAAGATGAGCATGAATATAATTAAAGCCCATATAAAGAGAGGTACCGGGGCCAAGTTACTTTACTAAAAGATTTTTTATATGTTTGTTTGTGTCTGTTTATGTTTTTGAGAAGTATTGGTGAAACCTTTTAGAAACATAGAAAGAGAATGACGATAATCAAGTCAGAAAGAAATAGAGGACAAGAGATGTTTTTATGCTCATTTAGAAATGGTTTAAAATAGAATTGTATTGTATAAGATAAGGTTTTATCTGACTTGTAAAATTTATAATGGAAAAAGGTTCAAATATGTAATGGTTGGTGATGATTTGTTTGTTTTTGAAATTAATAAAACTTGTTTAAAAAAAAATGTGTATAAATGCAAGACTAGACTCCAATAAAGATCATCATGATTCAGTTATTCATGATCAAACAACTCGACTGCCTCGTAATTACAACAGTCTATAATCATTTAAAATATCAGGAGAAGGCTTTTTCGGAACTGGAATAATAATGGAAGTTTTGAGACAAGATGGAACAATGGCTTGTGTGAGAGAAAGGTTAAAAATATTTGTAAACACACCTGCGAGCTGGTCAGCACATCCTTTGAGTACCTTCCCAGGTACCCCATGAGAGCCAGCAGCCTTCTTCACATTCACTGCTCTAAGCACCTGCTTCACATCATACTCTTGTACTGTGACAGCTGAGTACCGGTGGTTTGTAGTGGCAGTGTGTTCAAAGACCTATTCAGTTCGAATCAGGCAAAGAAGCAGTTCAATTCTTCTGCCAGTGACGCGTCCTTATTGATCAATATGGGATTGCTGCCCCTGTAATTAGTGATGTGTTTAATTCCCTGCCATGCCCGCCATGGATCACTATTTATGAAGTAGTCCTCAATCTTCCTTTTATAGTCCTTTTTTGCCTCCTTGATGCCCCGCCTTAGTTCTGCTCTTGCCTTGTTATACCAAACCCTATCCCCAGACCTGAATGCCATATCACATGTCCTGAGAAGAAATTGCACGTCTTTATTCATCCAGGGCCTTTGGTTTGGAAAAATCCGGATGCGCTTATTCACAGTAACCATATCCACACAGGTCAAGATGTAAAACAGTAGTTTTTGTATATTCCTCCAAATCCTCTTGTTCAGATAAATTCCAATTAGTATTTGAGAAACAATCCTGCAGCTGATCAAGTGCTCCCTATTATTTTCCTGCAAATCAACTGATCAAGAAACTGGAGTTTAAAGGATCATCTGGAATTATGAATATCATAAAAGTGGAAGTTTTATTAAAATATTCTGGTAAATAAAGCAGTGATGCCATTTTAAAAAATACTTTTTAAACAATGTATTGAACAAAACAATGATAGAACCTTACATTTTTTTATGATTTTGTAGGAAGTTAGCACCCACCCCTCTCCTAGAAAAATGAAATACTTTAAGAAATATTAAAAAGGTAGAATATTTCCCTAAAAGAGAAGTAGAAACTCAAAAAGGCAGAAACTCAGCCCTCCCACTTTTGTTAATGGGCCATTAAGGCCTGGGCCAGTCTATTATACTTAACAAAGGTCTACCTCCTTAAAGAAGAGCCATTTAATTGCCCTTCATTACATCACCCAGCAAGTTTCAACCAAACTTAGCAGATAGACAACCTACAAAGCTAGCTATGACCTCTGACAGCAACCAATCAGGATACTGTTCCTGTGCCCCAGGAAGTTCAAAGCCCAGAGAGGGCATAAAACCCAGGGGCTCTCAGCATCTCTTCCCTTTTCTTCGCCCCAAAGCATGTGATCCTGTTCATCAATAAGCCTTCTTTCCAAGCAACTTCCATGAATCCAGTGTCTTTTTCCTCACTTGGAACTAAATCCAAAAGGATACAATTTGTTTCCAGTTTTGTTTTTGTTTGCCAGGCTTTATATATTTAACAGTCTTTTAAAATAAATAAATAGCACGCCAAGTACATTTTTTGAAGTCACAAAAACTCTTGTCAAATCAAAGATATACATTGAATTGGATTAGAAAACCTCCAAGATCCTGTTGAAAGGTGTCAAAATGCCTTTCGTTCGAGGATTCAATTTTCCCGCTGGGATAGCTCCAGCGCAAGGATACGGACAACTGCTTGAAAGCTGGATCTTTTTATTTTTCAGAAAGGTGAGGAACAGTAAGAAGTCTGCGTTCCTGGGCTAGCTACCTTCGTATGGTAAGTCCCTGGTTTTTTATACCCTTTTCTCCTTTTGTGTGTGAATGTTTGTATTTGTGCTCAATGTGTAAAATCCCATTTGAGTTTTGTCTTTATTCCTGCTGGAGGGCAAACTCCATGGGGTGTGGAAGGCAAACTCCGCGGGGTGGTTAGATTGTATTATCGGTTTTTTTTCTAATCTCTTTTAGCTTTATAATGGATTTTCATATTTGTCTGGTGGCAATCTCCTGTCTGTCTCTTTTGTAATTTATATTTTTTGTGTCTTTTGTCTGTTTGTTTTGCTTATTTGGTATGTCCGGTGTTCATAAGGGTTTCCTTTTCTTATTTGTCTAGTTTTCTTAATCACTTAGGCTTTTGTCTATAGGGATTCTTTAATGCCTTTTATTTGATTCCTTTTCCTATGTAAGTTTGTGTTATGGCTGGCCTGATATTCCCCTTTGGGTTTTCCTGTTTGAGGGACACTACTGTCTTCATGAAGTCCCCTTTCCACAATCCCACTCCATGATTCTATATTATGTTACACTTTCTTGATTTATGATTGTTTTTATTTGCACTGCTAGCAGATTAATAGTTTTTCACTTTGTCCTTACCATGTAATAAAAATGTTTCCATTTTGTAAGACTAAAATTTATTTTATATGGTTAAAATTACTATATTTTAAAATTACTATATTATATAAAATTACTATATAAAATTTCTATATACACTCTCTATAGAATCTGAGTATACTGCTGCACTTTATGAAAATTAAAGCAAACTAACAGTTTGCTGTGTTGGAAAGATTGGAAGTCAAACCTTTTGTTCTTTTTTCCACCCTTTCCCCAAAATCTTGCACGGAAAGTTAAACCAAACTATCTATGGTCATATGTCACAGATATGTGATAATAGTTTTTCATATCACTTGTTACTGTCTGCAGAAATTAGAGTTTTTCCACATCAGATATGTAAAAAAAACTCACATTCATGAAATACATTATTTAGTCAAAGCAAATTATAAAATCTTATTGATGTTTTTGACACAATGACAAGTTTCAAGAAATAAGAATAGGCATCCTGTAAAATAGAGTATAAAAAGACTCATTTCAAAGACTGACTACCATGTCTGAGGCAGTTTTAAAAATGGTTTAAAAAACATTTTATTACAGTGTATTATAGCATAAAACACAATGAAAGTAAAAATTAAGAAAAAAAGAGAGCACAAGATTTTGGGAAAGGGGGGAAAAAGAACAAAAGGTTTGACTTCCAACCTTTCCAACACAGTAAAATATTAATATGGTAATAACCTCAAATTTTTACATGACCTATAATTAATTACAAGCCACTGTTATAACTAACACAATTATTAAGTCTTCAAATTATAATTTGTCTTTCATTTTTTTCTGTGTCATAAACATTAGAAATCCGTAAAACAGAGTATAAAAAGGTTCTTTTCAAAATAATATTTTGTAACAAGATTATTTAATTACTACAATTTTTTTAAATGGTTCATAGTACTCTTATTTGTTGGCTGAGGAAAGGAAGCTGGTAAAAACTGATCTGTACGCTCAGTGCAAACCTGGCTAACATGTCTGAGGCAATGTTTTTAAGAAAAAAAATGACTTTCCTTCCAAGCTGCTTGGGACCTTGAAGAATCCAAGCCCACTATATGGCACCCCCTTATCAAATAAAAAAACCCAAATAAATCCATCATACTTTAAATTTGTCAATCCCTACTATAACAATTTATTAGAAGATTATTGGGTTCTGATATTGGCCTAGGTATATGAGAAGAGACCGGAGGTTGTGGGAGAATTATTCCTCCCATGTTGAGCTCGGAAACCATGAAATGCCAGATGAAAAAAGAAATAATTTTATTGTTTAATAGTATGGGGTATCATTTGTATACATCACTTAGCTACTATGGAGATACCATGACAATCCTGGCCAAGGTCTAGATACTGTTGGGGACTAGATGGCATGAAGCAGAGTCAGATTAAATCATGTAAAGGTTTGCTATTTGTCAGTAAACATTGGTCAAACTATTGATCCTTTCAATTAATCTGAAAAGGCCTGGATTCACATCTTCTGAAACAGGGGTAATTTGCAAGCTAGAAACCTTCACCAGTTCTGGTTGTTGCACCAGTTGTAACTGAACTTAAACCAGTATTCCAGGGCTGTAATTCATATCTGTGCTTGATTGGACTACTGTAAAACATTTTACATGGTTTTACATTTGGAAATAATTCAGAAGCTGCACCTGGTAGCTGAACTGAAAAATAGCAATAGCACTTAGACTTATATACTGCTTCACAGTGCTTTACATCCCTCTCTAAGTGGTTTATAGCAGGGGTCCCCAACCACTGGTCCGCGGACCGGTACTGGTCAGCGGAACAACTCCTACCGGGCGCGGCTTGCTGGGCGCCGCCATCTTTTTCATGAAAAAGTGCTTCCGGTGAGCTTTTCCGGTAGAAAGCTCACCGGAAGCACGTTTCATCAAAAAGATGGCGGCGCCAGCTGATGCGAACCGGGCGCGGCGCCCAGCTGATGCCGGTACCGGGCAGCGGCGTCAAAAGGTTGGGGATCACTGGTTTATAGAGCCAGCATATTGCCCCCAACAATCTGGATCCTCTTTTTAATGACCTCGGAAGGATGGAAGGCTGAGTCAATCTTCAACTGGTCAAGATCAAACTGCTAGCAGAATTAGCCTGCAATATTGCATTCCAGCCACTGCACCACCATGGCTCTTATAATCATTTAATTGCAAGGTAGCAATAATTTATTATCACTTTAGTGGTTGACCATAGACTACCAGTCCAATTCTAATTGCTGGTCATTTTCTACAAAGCTCTGTATGGCATGGTACTAGGTTACATAGGAATTACTGTGTCAAAGTCAAATTTGCCCCTCCATATTAGAGAGGAGCTGCTTGTGGACCTGCACCTTGAAAGGTACAGGTTGACCTTTCCAGAACCAATGCATACTCTTTGGAATATGCTTCCCTTAGTTATGTTAGGCTCCACTTCCTCCATGTTTTTCATGAGGTCATTAAAACTGTATTATTCTATTATGCTGTTGATCAAAGTTGATTGGCAATAATTATTGAAATTTTCTGTTTAACACAGCTATTTGCTGGTTACATTCCTGCCTTGTTGTTTCCTGTGAAACCTTTGTAGATTGAAGCAGCCTACAAATATTGTTAAACAAACAACAAATAACCTTTATGTTGGTCCTTTGTCCATAGACAGGAAGGCCCATAATACCTTTTGGTAGAATTGCTCTCTGAAACATTTTAACGTATTTTAGAAGATGCTATTTATTTTGCTTATCTGGTTTTATCTATTTCAAAAAAATTTATGATGCCTTCTAAGGAAAACAGAAAAAAGCATTACAAGAGGAAGTTCAAATGAAAAATATAAAGCTATTATACAGCAAAATTCACTATTGTATTTCCTCAATCAATGGGTCAATAAAAACACACCACAAATTAAAGAGGTGTAAATAATAGTCACTGCAGATACTTATAGAAAAAAATGGAAATAAATATGTTTGAAGACAATAAAACAGTATGCATATTAGGTCTGTGTGTGTGTGTGTGTGTGTGTGTAATGAGAACATTCCGCGAATTATTCATCAATTACATTTATTTTTATTTTATTTATTTATTTATTTGATTTGACAATTGTTTACAAGATAATAAGTATAAATGTATACATAGTTGTGAATACATGAAATGGTTACATATAAGAAAAATAAAAGAATAAGAGAAACAATAGGACAGGGACGGTAGGCACATTGGTGCGCTTATGCACGCCCCCTACAGACCTCTTAGGAAAGGGTGAGGTCAATAGTAGACAGTCTAAGGTTAAAGTTTTGGGGTTTGGGGAAGAAACTACAGAGTCGGGTAGAGTATTCCAGACATTGACCACTCTATTGCTGAAGTCGTATTTCCTGCAATCAAGTTTGGTGCGGTTTACTTTGAGTTTGTATCTATTGTGTGCTCTTGTGTTGTTATGGTTGAAGCTGAAGTATTCATTGACAGGTAGGACATTGCAATGTATGATTTTGTATACCATGCTTAAGTCAGACCGAAGACGGCGTAATTCAAGGTTTTCTAGTTCTAGAATTTCAAGTCTGGTGGCATAAGGTATTCTACAGCGAGTAGAGGAGTGGAGAACTCTTCTTGTGAAATATTTCTGGACTTTCTCAATTGTGCTAATATCAGATACGTAGTGTGGGTTCCAGACTGATGAACTGTATTCGAGTATTGGTCTAGCAAATGTTTTGTATGCTCTGGTTGGTAGTGTGATATTACCAGAGAAAAGCTACGTAGGATTAGGTTAACAACTCTTAATGCCTTTTTGGCTATGTAGTTGCAGTGTGCTCTAGCACTTAGATCATTAGAGGTGAGTATTCCAAGGTCCTTTACAGAGCTTGGGTCATCAACAAGATCTTGACTATTCAGCTTGTATTTTATTTTCTGATTTTTTTGCCAATATGTAAGACAGAGCATTTATTTGTTGAGATTTGAAGTTGCCATTTGTTTGACCATTCGGATACATAGTCAAGATCTTTTTGTAGGGTAGCAGTATTGTCTGTGGTATTGAACAGCTTTACATCATCAGCGAAGAAGAACGTAATTGCTCTTAATATGATCACAGAGGTCGTTTATGTAGAGTATGAAGAGAGTTGGTCCTAGAACACTGCCTTGGGGAACACCACTATTGACAGGTACTGGATTTGATAGGACGCTCGATTTTGACCATTTGTTGTCTGTTTGACAGGAATGCTTCTATCCAGTTATTCAGTTGTCCAGAGATACCATAGGATTTTATTTTTAGGAGTAGTTTGTCGTGTACCACTGAATCAAAGGCTTTACAGAAGTCTATGTAGATTGCGTCTATTGTTTTGCCCTGGTCGAGTTGTGTCGTCCATATGTTTTTGCAGTGTAAGAGTTGCAGATTACAGGATAGTTTTTCCTGAAACCAAATTGTTTATTGGAGAGTAGGTTATTTGTCTCTAAGTGAAGGATGATGGATTGGTTAATAATTGATTCCATGACTTTACAGGTGACGCAGCATAAGGAGATTGGCCTGTAGTTTTCAACTAGGCTTGGGTCTCCCTTTTTGAAGATGGGGATGACTGTGGCTTGTGACCATAGGTTAGGCAAGGAGCTGGTTCTGAAAGATTTTTCAAAGATTATGCTTAGAGGTTTGGCTATGGCAGTGGATAGCTTTCTTAAGAAGTAGGCACATATTCCATCCGGTCCAATAGATAGAGATGGTTTTAGGTTGCGTATTGCTTTTTCAACATTGTCTTCTGTGAAATCGATATGTATTAGATCATTGTTGTTATCTGTGGTACGGCTAGGAAATATTGGGCATGATCCATTGCTGTTTACAAATACTGAGCGAAGAATGTGTTAAAGATGTTGGCTTTAATGGTGTCGTCGTTGCAGTCTTTACCATCAGGTCCTATCAAGGAGGGATGGACCTTGAGTCTTTTAGTTTGTTGTTTACAAAATTGTAAAAAGCGGGTGGAATTGGTGCTTAGAAGGTTTTCCTCTTGTTTAATGTGATAATTGGTGCATTCGGTCTTTATCTGGTGGCATAGATTTTTGTATCGGTTTTTGAAATTGGCAACGTGACCAGATTTGTTTTTCCGCCAGAGTGATCTCTTTTTGGATTGAAGTTTCCTTATTGATATGGGTAATCTGCTTTTTTGTTTTGTTTTGGGAGTTGTTGTTGGTACATATAGTTTGATGACTCTTTTGACTTCAAGTAAAAATATGTTATAATGGTCTTCAACGGTATTGCATCCAGTGAATAGAGATTGCCAATCAAGGGATGAGAGATCGTTGTCTATAAGATCATAGTTGCCTTTTTTGAAGTTACAATAGGGGATTACATCATTGTGGTGATTTTTGTGTGGATGTATGTTGAGACAAAAGTCGATCATATTGTGGTCACTACTGGAAAAGAGTTCTTTAGATTGTATTCCGTAGATTAGGTTCAAACTGTTGCAGAAGATGAGATCGAGGCAGTTGTTTAGTCTAATGTTGTTGGTTACTAGTTGTTCCAGTCCCAGATTTGTAATAGCATTGTAGAAGGTTGTGTGTATGATTTCAGTTGTACAATCATTTAGGGTCCAGTTAATATGAGGTAGATTGAAATCACCAAGAAGGATAAAAGGGTATGGGCAGGATGCAGCCCATGTTAGTAATGTATTTAGCTTGTTTACATGTTCGATGTCATAATCAGGTGCTCTGTAACATAGTAAGAATCGAATTGTGATATTTGAGGATAGTTCACAGATGATGGTTTCAGGAAGGGCAAACTCCTGGGTAACTTGGATATTTTTAGATGTAAGGATTTTTATAGAATATAGCAACTCCACCTCCTCGCGATTTTCACGATCTGATCTGTAAACATGATAGTCTCTTACTGTGGTAATGGAGTCGGGGAGAGATGCATTGAGCCATGTTTCACAGACAAATATAATGTCGAAGTTAGCCATATTTAGGAGGAAGAGAAATTCAGGTATTTTATTCACGAGGCTTCTTGCATTGAGTAGCTTGCATTTAAGGCCGGCAGTAGTTGGAATTGAGGTAGTTGGGGGCGTGCGTGCCTAGTCTTGGGTGATGATGGATGGGTTGAGGTAGGGTTGTGGTTGAGGGTAAAAGCTGAGTATTGGGTTGAGTGGTTTACTTTTGATACAGTCAGCATGGTAGTCAATGTACAGGTCCTTCTCTCCATTGTCTAGACGGTTTTCGAGTTCGATGCGGAGTGCACGGGAGCGGGCACGTTGCTGTATGGTTAGGTCAGGCGGAAACGACACGGAGGTTCTTATGGATGGTGTTGGTTTTGGCGAGTGAGTTTATAGTATAAATGAATTTACGTTTGCTTGATTCATTTTTGCAAATGACCCTGCACAAGCGTGGGGCCACAGAGCCATCTCTATTTTTGAGCTCTCGGTCAATGCGGAAATGTCAAGTATTTCATCAGCGGAGATGGTTGATGCTTGATAATTTCTGATGATGTTTCGGACAGTTGTGATGTCATCATTGACATTGATGTCTTCTAGACCAAATAAGATGGCGTTTGGGCGTTTCCGTTCACGCTCAACGGCTTCTCTGATGAGAATTGGGATATCAATATTTGTCTGGGTTGTGTTTATTTGTGGATTGGGTTGTGGATTGGATTGTGGTTGATTGGTAGAGATGTGGTTAGTAGCTATTGGATGTTCAGGTTTTTGCGTTGTGTCCTTTTTTTCAAGGTTGGATATTCTTTCTTTTACGGCGTCCAGGGATGCTACTATGATGTTGAGGGATGTTGTAATGGTTTATATCCACTTTTTCTCTAAAAGCTCAAAGCAGCATATAACACTTCCTCTTCCAACATTTTTCCACAATGACAACCCTGTGCAGTAAGTTAGGCTAAGAACAAATGATTGGTCCATAGTGGCTACCTTCAGAAGTTGAGGATGGATTACAATCAGGAAAACTTTAGGCATTGTACAATATATAGGCCATTTAAGGGACTAAAACTGTTAAATCTGTATCTGCCCTGCCCACTAGTGTTACCATTTTTATGGGAAAATTAATACGAACTTTAAGGTTGCCTCAGTAATTACCTCAGTAATTCATATAAAAGTAGGTTTATACAGATGCAGACTGGGTCCCAACCACTCACTACTTCAAAGCTAATAATGATCATTTTAAACTGGGTCCAGAAATAAATCTAGTCACTTCTTGTGAGATGGACAGCTTTAGAAATCTGATAGATAGATAGATAGATAGATAGATAGATAGATAGATAGATAGATAGATAGATAGATGAATGAATAAGTAAATCAATCAATCAATCAATCAATCAATCAATCTGCAGCCATTGAAGCTGGTCTTGTGGTTATTAGTTGCTTTTAATATGTGATCTGTTCAGGTTCTTTCTATCTCTTCTCCTATTGCATTCTGTTCACCGCTATATGCATGTTAGGAAAAAGGGATGTCAGGCTACCAACTGTGATTAATCTTTAATGATTCATGTATGTAGATGCTTGGATTTATTCAATCCCACTTAAATATTGCATTTTCTGTACTTTTTAGAAAAGCTGCTTAAGGGATGGCATTCTCTCAAAACTGCATGTTGAAAGCCATCTACATATTATCTTTCTGAACACAGATTTGCTTGCATTATTTTGATTATTTTAAGAATAGTTGCTATATGCTCTACTGTACAGCAATAGCATTATAGCATTATATAATCCAATGGCCTGTTCCAATATGTGATCTGCTACATCGAAAGTGTTCCAGATGGATTATCATCCTTTTCTTTCTTTTTTTCTCTCCACTATCTGCAGTTACTGCCTAGCAGACAGAAATCCCACAAATGCATTTTCTTTCATTATAGGGAGATATTGCTGAGAAAATCTGCAGTTGCTGGTTTTCATGAAATACGCTGTTCCAAAAGCACAAAACCTGTTATTTAAAAAAATATTAAAATTTTTACTCGTGCAGGAAACATGAAGCATATTCTAATATAAAAGATGGTGTGATATTTTGCTAAGGATCTGAATTGTCCTCAGTGATCATACGACTGAAAGAGACAGAAAGTTTTAGTGGGCAACCTGATATCAGAGTAGTGGATAATGGTGTTGTAATCTGCCCCAGAAGACTGGATCATCTGAGTTATTTAATCTCAATCAGGACAATGTTCTTTCATCTTTTGAAAAAGAAATTACTTTTGACCTTATGTTACTATACTCTATCAGTAGAGGAAATTCTATGGAAATTTCCCTGCAATTTGCAGTAAGACCCATAACACACAAGATTAGAAGCATGTCATTAATCTATATAACAGTATGTTTCATTATTAATGTGTATGCATTTTGTAATCAGGAGACTTATCAAAGCAATTGTGCGATAGTAACACTATTGCTATACATATATAATAAATTTGAGATTTCAAAAAAAGACAGCATATTTGCTTGGTCATATATAAAGCATACAATTCAGTGTGAATTAGGCTATGAGCAGTGAAATAAAAGCAATGTCACAATCTCACTATTACATTATTAAGCTCCAAGAGTGAACATTTGCCGTAGTTTTCTGATTAAAGCTTTCATTTTCATACTGAAACTACTTTAAATTGCACTGTTTGGTTGAAAGATTGGTTGATACGAATGCCTTTTCTTAGGCTTTTAGCTGATTTTTATTTGTTCCCTGTGAAGCAGATTAATATTAACAGATGATGATTGAAAGTAAATTACAAAAACAAAAATCTAAAAAAAGGAAAGCAGAGTGTGGTTTTTAAATGAGATGATTATAATCAGGATTGTTGCCAACTTTTCTTGGCATAGCTTCCAGACCTTAAATTTTCTGATAGAGAGGAATTATCGACATGAAACATGAGTTAAAGAAAAGCTTCCCAAATCCACTTTGGGAGAGAACTGCCATGAAATGAAATGAAATGAAATGAAATGAAATGTGGGGTTTGGTATGATTTATGAGGCATAGTAGTGATGGTTTTTAACATTAATGGTATTTCAGATATTATGACCCATGTGACTGGGCAGTAGAATAATCATTTTATCACCTGTTCCATTGGTCTGGCCTTGTCTTCCTTGTTGGCTAGAATGTGACTTGCAGGTACACTACTGTAAGAAAGAGATAAAGGGATATTCAACATTTTTTCAGGTGATGTGAGCCCTGGTGGCACAGTGGTTAAAGAGCAGCATTGCAGGCAAACTCTGTCCACAGCCTGGAGTTTAATTCTAACTGGCTCAAGTTGACTCAGCTTTCCATCCTTCCGAGGTTGGTAAAATAAGGGCCCGGATTGTTGGGGACAATATGAAAATAATGCTTCTGCATTGTAAACTACCCAAAGAATGCTGTAAAGCACTATGGGGCAGCATGTAAGTCTAAATGCTGTTGCTATTTCAATAATAGATAATGCCTCTCTCTTATATTGCAGGATGTTACTTATCACTGGGAAATTTTATTTGACACAGTCCAATGGCCGCTATACTCAGGATTTCACAATTCATACTGAAAAAGTACATATTCAAACCGATACCTTTTTGCTGTAGTTTGTTATGATTGTGGCCACTACCCCTGTCATTTAATGATCACATCCAACTTTTCCTAATGTATATATTGTAATAGAAAGAATTTTTAATGAGCATAGCAATATAGACAACTTAAATAACCTTTTTTTCTGGGTAGTAAAAGTGATCTGAAAACACCAGTGTACAAAAATGCCTCACTATTGATTCTGCACCATTGCAGAATCTATCCTCACTGCAAATGGCTGCCAACTTACTATTTTCCATTGCCGTATCTTAGACACAGCAGGAGGCAAATCAAACAAAATACAAGAGCTTGTTAATTTGCTAGAGTGAATGGGAATGGCTATTTTACATTTTTGATTGTAGGCATGCTTCCAGACCTCAGTAGGATAGCATGATATACCAGTTCATTTTGCCTTTGGTAGACACTGCTTTCTTGATCTATTTTGTGTATGATGCTATACTTAGTCTCTTAATTCATATGTTTCTCTGTTCACCATATAGCTGGGTATGAAACTGCACCTATACAACTAGTGTTGCACATCCAAATCTTGGCCAAAACCAGAAATCAAGGCTGCACTGATAATATCATTTAGTAAGTGGGCTAATATTCATTTAAGAGACAAGATGAGAGCACACATTTATTCTTATAGTTCTGCAATTAGCAGCCAGTACTGTTCCAAATAAA
Organism: Notechis scutatus; assembly: GCF_049901735.1. Classification (NCBI taxonomy): domain Eukaryota; kingdom Metazoa; phylum Chordata; class Lepidosauria; order Squamata; family Elapidae; genus Notechis; species Notechis scutatus. Next base: position 122,629,921 of record NC_142009.1, on the reverse strand, counting down.
CAATCACAGCTATATCCCTATCACCAGTCCCTTAGCTAACAAATTTTCCAGAAGTATGATGAGAGCCCAGGTTTCATTGCCCAAGTGCAGCTTGGAACATGCACTAGCATGGCCAATTCTAGAAATCAAAATCAATATTTTGAATTCTAGAAATCCAACTCAATAAGACAGTTCCAGTTTGGCAAAAAATATATTGTGTAAGAATCATATACATTAGTTCATTCCTCAACATTTTTTATATTCCAAAAATGTTACAAGATATTCGTGTGTATGTGTATGTGTGTGTGTGTATTCACAAAATTCTTAAATAATTTCTATAACTTCTGAGTAAAGAAAATACCTTGGGATTAATTTTAAAAATCACTATAAATTATATCCCATTTTATTCAACATAAACGTCTTTTTTGGCAAACAAAATCTTAAAAACAACCTCTTTTCTTTTAGTTTATATATTTGAGTCCTCTGAAGATCAGTTGCCTTGCTGACCTAACACCACAAATTGGCTTCTGCCTATTTATTTTAAACAGGGAAATTCCAGGTAATGCAAATTTCTGGGTTTTTTTGCAGTGAAAAAAAAAAATAGAACATGGTTCAGATTTTTTCTGACCTATCGATCCCTTAAGTAATAATTATAAGCAAACAAGCAATGCCTATAAATGATAGATGAATATTGCAGTGTGAAAAATGCTTTAGTTGAATATTTTATGAAAATGGCTTTCAACAGGGTCGTCCTAGAATGAAAGGGCTTCCTGACTTATGGTAAGGCATTGCTACTCAAAACAAATTCTGAATAATTCTGGAAAAATGTCTTATTTATTTATTTTGCATTTTCCTCCATGCACAGTTTTATTTATTCCAATATAGCATAATCAATGTGGAAATGGAAAAACTGATTATATATACATTCATAGCAGAAGTCTAATCAGATTCAAGCAGGAATGAACTTTCAAAAGATTTTGCATCTCTTACATTCTTTTCAGCGTGAAATATTTAGAAATAATCTCAGTAAAATTATGCAGTGAAACTAACACTTTAATTATATATAGATGCATTAATTTAATTTAGAGATTTAATATTTTCAGATATTTATATCCTACTTCTATCATATGGAACTTGACTTCCCAAGAAATTGGACTTACATACAATGAAAAGACTTACTGTTTGGCATCGGAAACAAAAATATAATGCTACAATTAGTCAGTGTTTTGCTGAATTGATTAATATAGTTCAAGTTTATTGTAATGAATCAAGGCTTCTTGAACCATGCCTGTAAATATACATCTTGTAGGATCTTGTTCCTTTTTTCAGCTCCCCCTACCCTTTTTTTTTCTATATAATTTTGTGGATTTTTGTTTATGTGTTTAATAAAAAACAAAAAAAGTTAAAGCCATAATATAAACTGAGTGTGAAAAACAAATAGAAAGCAGAGTAAGATTTAAGTTTATGAGTCACATGATTCTGAGACCATTTACCTTTTAGCAACTTATTAACAGCATTCTGCTCCTCTTAAAGTTTCTGTAGAACATCACAGCAGATTAATGTGATGTAACAATATGACAGTTATTTGTTGCCAGCTCAGGAAATGCTAACTGTAACTGTGCAAAGCACTCTGAATTAACAAAAGTCGTGGATATCTTACATCTTTCAGGATTGTGCAAATACCAGTCCTCCATCAAAACGTTGTACTGGTCAAGAATGTCTTCATTGTGCCTATAATTTCTCACAGCTCCATCATCAATATCAAATGGAAGTATCAGATGACAAAAATAAAAATAGCAATAGCACTTAGACTTATATATCGCTTCACAGTGCTTTACAGCCTTCTCTAAGTGGTTTACAGAGTCAGCATATTGCCCCCAACAATTTGGCTCCTCATTTTACCCACCTTGGAAGGATGGAAGGCTGAGTCAACCTTGAGTCGACGATAATCGAAGTGCCGAACTGTTGGCAGCTGGCAATCAGCAGAAGTAGCCTTTAGTACTGCATTCTAACCACTGTGCCACCATGGCTCTTCAATAATAATAAATAATAACAATAATAATAAAGTTCTGTCAGATAAAATACACTTTATCCCCAAGCTCAAGATGATCTCTCACTGTAGTTTAAAGTTACTTCTAGCAACATAGGTGAAAAGTGTGTGTGTGGTTGGGGGGTGGATAATATAGATGTAGATTATACTGTCAACAGAATAACAGAACAATAGAGTTGGAAGGAACCTTGGAGGTCTTCTAGTCCAACCCCATGCTCAGGCAGGAAACCCTATACCATTTCAGATAAATAGTTTCCAATCTCTTCTTAAAAAGCTCCAGTGTTGGAGAATTCACAACTTCTGGAGGCAAGTTGTTCCATTGATTAATTGTTCTAACTATCAGGAAATTTCTTAATTCTAGGTTGCTTCTCTCCTTGTTTTGTTTCCACCGATTGCTTCTTGTCTTGCCCTCAGGTGCTTGGCGAATAGCTTGACTGCCTCTTCTTTGTGGTAGCGCCTGAGATATTGGAACACCACTATTATGTCGGTCCTAGTTCTTATTTTCATTAAACTAGATATACCCAATTCCAGCAACCATTCCTTATGTTTTAGCCTCCAGTCCCGTAAGGAAGTGTCTAAGGACTGTCAAAAGACAGTCCTGTCAGAATCACCCCCATGAAGCAAGCAATATTACAGTGCATTATCCCCAGAATTAATCCTGTCAAATATTTGATAGCATATCATGACCAATAGTTTTAAAAGCTACTACAACAGAATGGCAGCCTGAAACCACATGATAGATGCATTCTAAATTCTTTTTTTAGAAGAAGGGGGGAACGTTCCAATCATTATATTTATTGAATATACATGGCACAATTTTGAAGATGAAATAATTTTAATACTGGAAGCCATAGCACAGCTTTAAAGTTATTTATTTAACATAATTCTAGCAAATTCAGAAGAGCAAACCCGGAAGGTCTTGACCAAGTTTGCAATATTTTTTTAAAATTTATCTCCAAAGTAAAAATACAGAATAAAGGGGGGAAAGTATGAACCCTTAATAAAAATGTTGCACGTGATCCCTAACACTGAAACTTCAATTCCTAGTAGAAATTACATTATCTATTGAAGCACTGCCTTAAAAATTAGTTGTGAATGGATTAATTAATTCTTTATTGGCCAAGTGTGATTAGCCAAACAAGGAATTTGTCTTGGTGCATATGCTCTCAATGTACATAAAAAGAACAGACACATTCATCAAGAATCATAAGGTACAACATTGTTGCTCACAGTGACTATGTGGGACATGCTGAAGATTGGGGATTGACTTTGGTTGTTTTGGCACACTCTCAAGAAGAGAGGGGTCCTATGACCAATGTTGTTCTGACCAAGGCTTCCTGAGACAGTAACAATTACACACTTAGTCACAAAACCCCTCTTTTTATTTAAATGACTGTGAATTATATTCATTCACAGCCCATAATGAGTCCCAAACAGTTTGTGAATAGTCTTTTTGGAATAAGGCTGATAAGCACCCACTTTTATCTCCCTTGAAATGCTGCCAATTAGCTGTACAAGGCCAAACAGAGCACAAAGTCAACACAGAGTTTCAGAGTTTAAACCGATCAGAACGAACAAAGTTGCTTCCTGCAAAGGCTCATGTCCCTTTGCTCCTCCTTTATGTCTTATGGGAGGGGCCAATCATCTCCAAGCCTTACTCCTGAGTTGCCCCTTTTGTCTTAATTGTTCTTGCCTTCTGGCAGCTGTGCACAAATGCGCACTGGGAACAGGCTCTCCCTGTTCCTCTGCCTCACTGATGTTAGATTCTGGAGACTCCGGAGTCAACACGTAGCTCTCAGATGGCCCTGGCCCCATCTCGGTTGGACAAAGATCACTCACCCCAGACTCCAGGACTGGCCCATGTTCCTCCCCACTGTCCAACTCTGCTGCCAGTTCCACAGGCCACCAGTGGACCACAACAAATGTTAGACTGGGGGTATCTCCACTTGTTGCTTTGTGATAAAAACACAAACCCAAGGAAGAGCATGGCTGGCAAGCATGCCTGTGAATGAAATATAGGAGAAATAAAAATTTCCTAAGTGAGGTTGCTCATGGGGCCCTGCCAGATAATAAGCAGTGACTTGAATATGTGAGGGATATGCTCTGCAACAGTTATAGGATTTTGTCTGATAGGCATCATTGCATTAGTATGTAATACCTTTTATTAACGTACTTTTGCATTCTTTTTGAGGTAATGAGAGGACGACTATCTAAAATCCAAAGTTAATCTAGTTTGGCATTCAGTTTCCAACAATAGTCAACCAAATCCATATGGAAAATGTACAAGTACAGCATTCTTATTTATCATGATAGCTCTACAATCTTTGGTCCTTGTCTCTCTAATCATTCTTATATTTATATTATATAAATAATATTTTTGGCAGTGTTGGTTGTAGTTACAAGGGGGGGGGGGGAACCCGACACTCATTAAACTGATATGATGATGAAAGTGAATGTTTATGCTCTTTCCAAATGCTAAGAGAAATCATCAAGAACAAAATGCCCATAGCAGTCCATTTTGTGTGGCTTAAAATGAAAAGTCAATGTAGCTGACAAAAAAGGGTCTGTAAGGGCTCAGTTTGAAAAAGTCATATAGTCAAATTATAAAAGCAAATTTAAGAAGGTAGAAGTTTCAAGTGGAGAGGTTAAAAATTAAGGAAGCAAGAAGCAGTGTGGGTGAAGAATTGAAAGGACTGAACCTGGATTGATCTGGGGGTGGGGGAAGCAGATGAAGAAGCGCACCAACGTGCCTACCGTCCCTGTCCTATTGTTTCTCTTATTCTTCTTTTATTTTTCTTATATGTACCCATTTCATGTATTCACAACTATGTATACACTTATACTTATTATCTTGTAAACAATTGGCAAATCAAATAAATAAATAAAAAATAAAAATAAATAAAAAGAGCAAAAGTTTGGAAGAGAAGAAATTTGGACCATGGAACAGCTCTGGTGTACAGTACAAATAGCCATCATCCCCATTCTAAGATCTAATGTTTCTGTAATATTAGTGTAGTTGTCTCTTTCTGTGTTCTTGATCTTCTGGATTTCTGTTCCCAGAATTCCTAGCACTATATTTGGTCCAACTTCTGGGAACTATAAAATATTTGAATTGGTCAGGAAAATTTGGGATACTCTTCATCAGGTATGGTCTCTTTCACTTCTTCTTGGAATAGAGGTGTGCTCCTTTTTGTCTATTGGTTTTACTATTGTTCTTTGTGCTACCAACAATCCAATATGTGATTGTGATGGCATATATGTATGATATGATAAATAACTAAATTTTGGTCATTTTAATTTTACTAATCAAGAACTGACATCATCTCTGTACAGATGAATCCAGACTAACTGCAAATCTTTGAAAACAAAAGACATTTAAAATGCATAAAACTAAGAATACTTGGGTTCTGCAATCTTTCTGAAATAAAAAACTTTTTAAATGCAACAGAAAATTCTAAAGGTACATACTGAAAGACAAAAATGGGAAGAACAGAAAGTGCATCATTATGGTGATCCCATTTAAAATTCAGTGTGATTTCATTTGCATGAGAACTCAAACAAGTGTTGCCAACTTTTAAAGAATCAGTCTGTTTAAACAGCTTTGACATGAGTAATGCTAAAATAATTGCTTCTGGGGAGATAAATTTCCAGAGAAATACATACAGGCACATATGACACTATTGTCCACCCAAAATAATATTTATCATTTTATGAAAGATGGATATTCTCGTAAAATGGAAAGTGAAAACAATAATCAGGGACAGGAGAGAATGAAGCACTTGCTGTTTTCTCTGATGCCTGATAGCCAATATATTAGAATTTCTGTTCTTTATACATTAATAGATTGCAGGAAAAGCTTGAGATGAATAACACAGGTGACCTGGCACATGAAGACAATGTTACAGATTTGATCTCATGTCAATTTTCCAATGTTTCTATGTACTTAGGAGTACATTGCTGCAAACATGATTGATCTGTAAGCCAACATATTGTCCTAATCAACATTTGATACAATGCTAATTCATAGCACTGAATTAGAATATTAATATGAAACAACCCTGTTGTCTCTTATCCTTCCTTTCATAAGCAGTCTAACCCTAGCTACCTTAAACCTGATTAATAAAGTGACAATAAAACACTATTTTTTTCCATTTTGGATGTAATGGCGATGTTGCTTGAGATCATCAGGATGGTGTCAGAACCAGGGTTTTATTGTAAAGGAAGACAGAAGAGGAAAAGTCGTAGTATGCAATTCAAGGGCAATGAAAGAAACAGGTAGTCCTTGCTTAAACACTGCCTTGTTCAGCAGTCATGTGCAGTTATGATGGGGATGAAAAAGTAACTACAATGAATTGTTGCATTTCTGACCTTCGCAGGTCTGTAAAGCAAAAGACAGCAGGAGTAAGATCATAAGCACAGGAGCAGTGTCACCTAGCTACTGCTTCATTTAATGAGTGAATTACTAGTCCCAATTGTGGTCGCTAAATGAGGACTACTTCTATTCAGTCCTTGAGTAGCTGCCAGTCCATGCAACTTTGTGCCAATGAAAGTTGTTCATTGCTGTCCTCAGGCAGTGCTCATTAACTTTCATATCCACATTACGTAATGTGAATCTTAAAATCAGGTGGTTTTAATTATCGAAAAAGTTTTTTTCTCTTTTTCTTTTCTTTTCCATCTTTTCTAACACATTTATGTCCTCGGATTACAAAAATTCTATCTGTAGACTAACATTACTTGCTGAACAAACTTGTACAGTTCATGAAGAAAGAAATTAAAAGGATTCAGTATTTTTCTCAGGTTTTGTAGAAGTGAGCCAAACTCACAGAAGAGTGGGAGATTTTATTCATTATACTTCAGGTTGATTAATGACCAGTCAACATTTTGCAGAATATGAATAATATCAGAGAAAAAAGGTGGGTTTTTTTTTAAAAAAAATCTTAATATAAAGATGATTTGGGTGAATTTAGAAAATGAACAGAAAACAGTGCCATCCATATTATGTTATTCTTCTCTATAGAACTGTTCTTTAGTCAATAAGGGACAGATTTAAGGCCATGTCATCCATCTACTGAGTGTAAACTTTCCAGCTTCTGATAGCAGCTCAGAACTCAGAGAAGGAGGCTGAGTTTTCTATATAATGTGTTGTATTGAATGGATTGAGAATTTATTTTCTGGCATCTTAATACAATAGGTCAGGAAGGAAGGAAGGAAGGAAGGAAGGAAGGAAGGAAGGAAGGAAGGAAGGAAGGAAGGAAGGAAGATCAAGGAGTTATTCTGAAAATGCACCCCGAGTGCTAGAAATGATTGATTGTGGAATAGGTAATATAATTGCATTTCATTCATTGATTAGTTGATGTTACTGAACAACCTCCAAATGAAACATGTTCAACAGTATAACCCCAGTGTCCAAAGAAAGCAAAAGCCACTTGAAAGAAGAAAATAAAAAAGCAATTGCTCTGTATTTCCTTTAAACATCCTAATCTATTTCAACACTGAATTCTGAAACTTATTTAAAGAGTATTATTCTCTCATCTAGAAAAAGGTCAAAATATAGTAATATTAGAAAGTATTTCAACTAGTGTTTTGTGTACCACATAGTGCTATTGCAAGTAGTACTGCAGTATTGTATAGTGCCCTGTTTCTATGTATTCATTTTCATTACTCAATCTCAGTTTTGTTTAATGAAGATCATAATAAAATTTAAAAAAAATATGAAATACCGAAAAAGGTGTTAACATAAAAGCAATACATGGAAGTAATTCTTGCAAATCCATAGTAATGTTTATATACAAATTCCTAATTGTTTTATTTATTGCATGATTTTTTTCTTTCTTTCCACCAAGACATCACAGTGGGTCTTAACAACAAATACAGACAAAGCCATAAAAATGCAATTGAAACATCAAATAAAATTATATCAGTCCCACACTGAAATCTGCTTTAGCAACTATTACAGTAGTTTAAATGACAAAATCCATGGCAAAAAATTCCAGTCTAGAAATTTTGAAGTGGCCATCAATAAAGACTGTTTCTCAATGGCCAGATAAGGAATTTAAATGGTGAAATAGCCTATTCGCAATCTTTGAAGACGTTTTACTTTTCATCCAAGAAGTGAAATGTTTTCAAAGAAAAACCAGTAAGTCCAGTTGCCTCTTGAAAAAAAGCATCTTTGGGACAACCATGACCTGGATGACTGAGAATCTCCATAGACAGCCTATTCTCAAGTTAAGCAGGGTTTCATAAGTCATTTTAGTTTTATTGTGATATGTACCTAATACATTGAATACAACGTCATATTAAATTTTATAGCATTTCAAAATCCCATTTTAGTGATGAAGACAAATGACAGATTCCATTTTTTTCCTTTGGGCCTTTTTTCCATTGTCAGACATTTATATATCTGGCCATTGGTTCCACATTCAACTTAGAAAAGTATGCTGCTGGACCAGGAGACTAAATAAGACATAGCTGAAAAATTTTCAAGGATGAAACATGTTATAAAAAAGAAGCAATCTCATTAGAGTTAAGTTATTATTTCTCATACAATTTATAGATTCAATAATTGCAACATTTGTAGTAAAATAAATGTGAAAATGTTGTGCTTGAGTTTTAGAAGGGAGGAGGCGGGGGGGGGGGAGGAAAGAGCATAAATAAGATTTTTGAAGCATGAAACTTTTCCAGGCCTAAAAGCTAAGGAAGTTTTTAATGATTTAATCTCCCGGTTTGCTAGTACTCATTACTGCCATAAAATGAACAAGGATTATTTTTCTTAAAAATGAGGGGGAAAGTATTTAGTTTTCCATTTAACAGAAAGAACATTTTTTAAAAATATTTTAAAGTATTTCAGTATTTCCTATCACTTTCAATATGAAAGAAAAATATGTTTAGTTTTCTTTCACTGAAAACTTTTTAAACCTAAACATTCTTCTTGAAGTATTATTTTATATTGATTTCAATCCTTTTTCCTGTTTTTGACAACCAAGATAAATCAAGATTGTAATGTGAAATTATGTCATTTGCCCTTCAGTGAATTTCTCCAAGAAACATCACACCAAAAGAATGTGCGGTAGAGGGTGCTCATAATGTCTCAGAACATAAATACTATGTTGAGCACAATAAACAAATACAATGCAGCAAGAAGGGATGTTGCCAGCTCATTCTGATCACTCCAACAACAAAATGGCTACTTTCAGTGTGTATATTGCAAGATCTGGTCCAAGAAATTTTTCTACCTGAAGCAAAACAGCAGGTGAGACACCTCCCTCAAGTCAAGGAGCCTGAACCATAGGTCAGCCAAGTTATTTTGTTACCTGATAAGAAAATCTTAAAAATACCTGACCTTCTCTGGTTATTAAAATTTTATTTTTTAAATTTTTTTTAAATGATGCCTTTTTATAATCTCACAAGAGCTGCTTGAGGCTCTTGTCCCATTCTGCCCAAATCAGGGTCTATACTAAATATTTAGCATTCAACTGGGCTTTTACATTGAACTAGAAAAATATATATTTTTCCTCTCTTCCATTATGTTCAAATCTTAGAGACTGCCTCGATAAGTCCCTGCAGTTTTCTTGGCAAGGTTTTTCAGAAGTGGTTTGCCACTGCCTCCTTCATAAGGCTGAGAGAAAATGACTGGCCCAAGGTCACTCAAGGTGGCTGTGTGCCTAAGGTGGGATAAGAACTCAAGGGTTTCCTGGTTCCTGTCATAAATAATCACTACACCAAACCAGCTCTGTGTCAGAAATGCTTACTTAGTTCCTTTTCTCCTCTCTTTCCTATTCCATTAAAAAAAAAAAAATCTTTATTTTAAAGAGGATGGAGACAGGCTCACTATCAGTTCCTACCCAGGATTTGGAGACTTGTCTTGAATTACCCTTTTGAATGCATGGTTTTTCTTTGCAGGGAAGAAAGATCTGCCATAAATTATGGCAATGGAATCCTAACATCACTGTATTCACACATTCTTTCTGCAAACTGTGATGTTGCTTCCAACATACTGCATGAACAGTTAAAAGCCCCTTTATCCTGAGTAGTACAATTAAGTCATTACTTCTTCTTCTTCTTCTTTTTTTTTTTTTTTGAAAATTTTATTGATTTTTAAAGACAAACATAAACAAACAAAACATAAAAACATAAAACATCTTTTTTGAAAGCAGCATAATCCCGGGTTACATCTCTTCGTACAGACAAAAATTCAAGCTCATGCTCATTTTTATATTCCATTCCATATCTTATTACTATTCTACATTTTCTATATAGCTTCTCCCCTCTTTTAACTTTCTTAATTTTATTTTATTTATTTCATCTCAATTCAAATCATTGTACTTATATTCTTTGTCTGTCCTGTTTCAACTGTCTACTATCTTTTCTCATTGAACAAAATTTCTCCTGTAATCACTGATTGGAGTATGACGCCTTTATATCTTACCCCTAAAATTATAACACTTAATATAATACATAACTTCCGTTCGGATTCTGCTTGGTACATTCTAAAACTACACACTGTATTTTGAAAAAAGAAAAAAATTATAAATGTATAATATAATTAAAACAACAATCCATACCAATTCAATTCTATCATTAATATTAATATTCATTTAAATCTTAACGTTTTGCACATTACTTTTCAGATAAGTATCATACTTCTATGGGAACACTTATAAACTTTCCATAGTTAATTCCCCCCCCCACTTTATTTATATTTTATAGAACATTGAGTAATTAAAATGTTCCCGTTCCTTCCTAATTCAATTCTCTCATTTATTTCATTTCATTTATTTTGTTCACAAAAGTTTCACTAAATTACACTGATTATTTTATCCCACTTTTTAATCATACGTTGTTTCCAATTTTCTAACATTATTTCTATTACAAATATAACAATACAATCTTATGTACCTTCACAGAATCCCTTTTTCAATTAAATTTTCACCCATTATCTCTGAATGAGTCCTGTTTCTTTACATCTTGCTCCAAACCTTTGTAACTTCTCTTCCTTTCCTCTCCCTTTCTTCTTCTCTCTCCCCTTTTTACCCCTCTGTCTCTCCATCTCCATTTCCCTCTTCTGTATTCCCCTTTTCTGTTGCTTTCCAACTTTATATCTACTTTTCAAATTATTTTTCCCTTTTTTGGCTGTTTTTTTAAGTCTTAAATTCTCCATTCTCTTTCCCCCCTTTCCCCTTTCTTCCCCAAATAGAGTTACTTGTTCATTAAAGATGGCTTCTTCTTTGTCCCAATTTTCTAGTTGCGCAATCTTTTCTTGTTGTTTCTCGTAGGTGCAGATCGCCATTTCTAAGAATTGAAAAACGGAGCCAAAGAAGCCCTTCCCTTCTTGTGTCTCTTTTTTGTATTTTTTAAATTCCATTTTCAGTTCATCCAGTAGTAATGCCATTGTAGAATTTTTTTAAACAGCCACCCAATTGTTTTTAGTCATTCAAATATAATATCCAAAAATCCCAAAGTCACCAAGCAATCCAAATACACACAAGCTGTTTCTTTTTACACTTTCTTCTTTCTTCACTTTCTCTTCCTGGGGTTATTATTTAGTTACAAAGTTCCAGTTAAAATGTATCTTTTAGAAGTCTTATTGAGATTTTATTTTAAATTCTTTTGAAGTCCAGGTAGTCTCCTCCTTCCAAATCCTGCCCTTATTCTTTTCCTTTCCCTTCCTCCTTATAGAAAAAAAGGATTTTTTAGTGTCCAGAAATCTTTATTGTCCCTTTGGCATTTAATTATATTTTCAGCTTAATTCCCTATTTGTGCCAAAGCAGGTTTTTCTGATTTCCTATTCAGTTCTCTTCGTTGTCAATGTGAGGAAGGAGAGTGAAGAAAAAAAAACTTTCCCTTTTCACTTTCTTTCGCTGCTTCTGACTCTTCTTTGGGAGCGATGTATCTTTTATAAAGTTTAAATTCCAGGGTACCTTAGTTGTTGCTTTTTATCCCGGTCAGCCAAAACTTTCACTTATCTTCCTCCTGCACTTTCTTTTCTGGTTGAGTGCTTCTTTGAGGTGGCCATTTCTGACCACCGCTCCTATTGCCTTCGGGAAAGGGAGTTTGACCAGCTGAGGAGGAGAGATGCGGCTCTCCTCGACCCTGCTGGCGATCTCCCCCCTCTTCACCACCTCTACAGGCTGGCTTAGCCCCGAAGCCAGCTGGCTCAGGGTGCTCCAGTGGTGAGCCCAGACAGAAACCGCACATGCCTGCTGCCGAAGCCCTGCAAACCGGAAGTCAGTCATTACTTCTATATGCTCAGTTGCAGGGATTAGGTTCCAGAATATAGCAGAAAGAAAATGTATGCCTTAAAGCTCAGATTTTATTTGCATTTTATTTGTTTGTATCCTATCTTTCTTCCTAAAAGGTCAGGACAGGGTTCATGATTATTCAGTATAATTCTTGTAACAGCCTTGGAAATAACATAAGGTGAAAGATAATCTAGTGAGCCTGATGACATGTCTTCCCTCCTGATTTTAATTCCAAAAGTTACTCCCTCCACCAGAGATATGAGCTTTTAATAAATTACTGAATTATAACTCCCAGCATTCCTCATCAATGTCTATGGTAGCAGGGACTGCTAAAAGTTGTAATTCAGCAGAATCTGAAGACCTCCAGTTCTCTTCTGCAATACAATATATTGGATAAATCTGATCCTATGCAACTCAGAATTAAGGCCCGCTAAAACATTGAGACTTACTTGAACCATTTTAAGTCTCAACTCAATGTGTGTGTGTGTGTGTGTGTGTGTATGTGTGTGTGTATGTGTGTGTGTATGTGTGTGTGTGCAGTATGATATATTTGTATGGAGGATAGGAGGGAGGGAGAGGGAGGGAGAGACTTCAAGTTAGTATTGACTTCTGGGGACTCTATAGAAAAGTCCCTGACAAGAGTCTTGACAAGAGTTTTGGAAATGTTTTGTACCTGCCTGTTTTTTAGGGTTGAGAGTGAGTGACTGGCTTTTGCATTAAAGGCAGCAAGAGAACTCTCAGTCTTTTGAATGCTAACTTGGTGCTTTAACCACTATCCCCACCTGATTTCTATTGATTGTACTGTTCTAGATAAGCACATGCCAAGTTCCTCATCACATACCAAGTTGCTCCATCACTGGAAGCTTTTAAGAAGAGACTGGACAACCACTTGTCTGGAATAGTATAAAGTCTGCTGCTTGAGTAGGTTGTTGGACAAGAAGACCTCCAAAGTCCCTTCTGTTATTCTTTTTTGCTCTGTTACCTGAAATCTAGGATTGATTCCAGCTACCAACAAAAAGGTATTTGTTAGACATCCACGTACAGAACTGTAATGACCAGCTTTCTCCCCACAAGGTTGATTAAATTCTTTGTAATAGATGTAGAGAGTGCATATGGCTGCAGTGAGCAGAATTATCCCCTCTCTATTTCACTTACCCTTCAATGAAAGGGTGAAAGAATACTACTTGACTCTCCCCAGGGAGATTTGAGGAACATGCCAACCCAAAGTTCCTTCTAATAGATGGGTACTCATTTGTGTTTAAAATCGTGTAACTTTAAGTAGATTATGTGCATTGCTTTTGTGCTGATGTTATATCAAAGCCTAGGGGTAACAAGATTTTTCTTAGTTCTCTATTTAGCATCTTCTTAGATATCTATTTAGCAGTGTCTTACATTCACACTTTTCTAGAAGTGAAAACCTAAATACTATAACAGCAGAGCAATGTGTGGTTGTTTAATGAAATAGCACTGTTTCTGTAGAAAAGCAAAGTTGCCAAGGCAAAAAGCATCACAAGTATGTAAAACATCCAGAAAAGCTCAGTATGGAGCACTTTTCTTACCTGGGAAAGAACAGAACAAACAGGCAAAAATAACTTTAAATACAACCCTGCAAATCTTGCAAAGAAATGGCTACTTTAATGATTGAAAAATAATTTACTTTATTTTCACTCTTGGATGTTATGCTTTTTTGAATACTTTGTACAGCCCAAGAAAGTATTCTAATCACTTATTTTTCAAATTTATATATCTTACGTCTCAAAACTGGGTTTTCCAGAGTTATATGAAAATCACCCATTTCATTTCATGTGGAAATAATAAATACCAAATTTCAAATATTGGTACCATATAAATGATGCATGGATGGATCCAGAAATTTAGTGTTGCAACACAGTTCAGCAAAAATCTATTTTAATGTGCAATCATTTCAAAGCAAGAATATATAATAATCATGGGACTTGGGGATACTTCCCTATTACCCTTTTTTATTCCTCAGTCTCTTGAAGCAGTTTTAAAAAGATCCATGCTCATCTTTTGCTCTGTCAGTCTAAGTAGCAACAAACAAAAACAAGAATTGCTTTGTCCTGAGCTTTCATAGGATTTGGCGAAACAAAAATTCTCTCCAATTTAATGCAAAATAATATACACAGGTGTGTGTGTGTGTGTGTTTGTATAGTATACATTCTCCATATTACATTTTTTATTTTGTGGGCATTAGTTTGGATTTATTCCAAACCAAATGTTAAAATCTTAACAGATCCTTTGGGGAGAGGGGCTGGAACTGCAAAGCTGTCAAACCCTCTTTCCTATTGAAATATTTAAATCTGCTGAAATCCAGAAAGCAGGATTGAAATAAATATTTCTACAAATGGGAAAACAGAATACTTATAAACCTGAGGGAGTTCCATTGCTTTAAAGAAAATGATAGTTTTTGTGCTTTTAAATATTCTGTGGCTGAGTCAGATATATTACTTGCCTTTATAACATTGTTGGACAGAGACATTCAGAAATGGATTTGAACTGTCATACAATCCTTGTGTGGAAATGCATGTCCAGATAAGAACTCCCATGTATTTTTTTTAAACAAGTTTTATTCAATTTTTCACATACAAAAACAAAAGGCTCTTTTTAGTGGACAACGTATTTCCGGATCATCACTTTTACATACAAATATGACAATAATTATATGCATACTTAATTCTATTATTACCTTTTCCATTCCAAATTTTCAGAAAAGAGAAAAACAAACAAATTAATCCAAATCTCTTAGATTAAATCCAAACATCCTTTCATTTCATTTCAATTATTTCAAATATAATCCTTTAATATTTTTTAAGAGTGAAAATAACAATATATATTTGCCTAATAAAAAAGAAAAGAAAAAGGTTACCAATGTCTCTCCTTCCTTTTAATAGTCTGTATTAGCTTATTAATTTAAATAGTTCTTTAATCTGTCATACATTCATCATACATTCTCTCTATGAATTCTAGAGTTTTAACACAAGAGAAAAAGAAACAAACTTAGGTTCCCCCCCACCTTTTACTGCTTTGAGTGTGACACCTCAGTGGTTAAAATATACCTTTATTCCCTCATCTTAATTCCCAATAAACCTTTATTTTTAAGTAGTTGCAATAATAATCACTACATCTTTTCATTTGGATTCCGTAATATATTTTCCCCCCTTAATTTTATTTCTAATTTCAAAAAGGGAAAAGGGAAAAATTGACTATTTAGTTCCTGGTTACTGATATTGACCTCATTTTTAAAAATCTTCACATTTATTTCAATTATTACAATTTCTTCAATAAACATTAACTTTTCTTTTAAACATAAAAATAAAAATGTATATTCATCTAATAAGAGTTATCAGTATCTATCCCTCCTTTAATAATCTATATTACCCTATTTTCTAAGTATTTTTTAATTGCAAATATATTCTTGTTACCCCTTGTCACCCTTCAGAATCCCCCTTTTAATTCATCAACCATTATCTCTAAAAAAACAATTTCTTTTCATCGTTTTACTATTTCCATGTTTATTTATTTCCTGCACCTGTTTCTTACTACCTCTCCTCCCCCTCTTTTTCCCATATCTTTTCTCATTCCAGTTTATATCCCTCTCTTTCTTGATATTTTCCTTTCCCCTTTTCTGCTGGGTCTTTCTGCCTTTCCCGACTTCACAGGTATTCCCCCTTTTGATTGATGTCTTTTCCTTGAGTTGACTCCTCCTCCTCTGAAACTGTTTCTTCTTGTTCTTCAATCGCCATTTCCATTTTTTCTAACACAGAGCAAAGTGATTCGCCTCTTTCCTGTAGTAATTCTCTCATATTTTTAAGTTCCATTTTTAATTCCCGAAGAGATATAATCATTATTACATCATTACACACTCTTATACTTTATAATTGTTAAAGTCCACAAAAAACACTTTTACTTTCCTTCTTTCTTCTTCAAGTTTTCTAAAGTTCTCAATTGTTCCAACCCGGTCTATACCAAAAACATCAATCAATCCCACAGTCAGTCTTTCCTTGCTTCTTTCTTTATTCTGGTTCAGCTTTCACTTTCTAAGATTCTTACTTTGTTTCAATATTTCTTTAACATTATATCGACACAAGTTCATGCAGAAACAGGATAATTTCCCTTTTATTTGAGTTTAAGTTTTTATCTAGAAGATGGCACTCTCCGTTATACAAAGTCTTCGCCTTTTCCCCCTATTTTATTATTTAGGGTTTTTTGAACCTCAATATTCCAGAGCAATCCAGTCTCCAATTTGTACATATTTTTATTACCGTGTTTCTCATATAATAAGGCCAGGTCTTTTTTTTTTTTTTTTTTTGAGCCCTGAAAAAATGGCTAGGCCGTCTTTTCGGGGGTGACTTAATTCCCACCCCCTTGCATCTTCGGGCAGGCGGGCAGCGATGGCTTGGATGTTGACCTCGGCATTGGTGGGGCACTTCATATCGGGGTCAATGCAGGCAGCACCATATCCGGGTATGCAACAAAAGTATTTCCTAATGGCAAGCCCCCCCACCATTCCCCCCCATTTTGCATGTTTTAATATAGGCCTTAATTTGGGAGGAGGGGCTTAATTTCATTTCATGCCTATAAAACATGCTGGGACTTCCTATTGGGGGAGGCCATATTGTTGGAGAAACAGGGTATTATTTTTTGACAATCTTAAGTCCAACTTTATTTTATGCCTATTTGTTGTCAATATATTTTAATCCAATTTAATTATGCCTTTAATTCCGGTTTCTTCCTTTCCCGGTTCGAAGCCCCACTTAGCTGTCAAAATTATTTTCTTGTTGTTTTTTTTCCCCCTGTCCCTTTGTATTTTCGCCATTCACTTTTCTTTTCTTAAGAATTCAATGTTACCTTAATCCCGGGGTACTTTTTGTTTAGTTGTTTCGCCCAATTGTCCTGGCTCAGATGTTATCCATCTCTTTCTTCACTACTGCACAAGTCTTAATCCAGCTGAGTCCTCCTCTTCAGGGTGGCCAACTTGGACCACTGTTTCAGTCATCTTCGGGGGGAAAAGACCAAGCCCAGTAGGGGAGATGCAGCTCCCCTCAACCTGGCTGGCAGCTTCCCCTTACTCCACTGACCCTCCAAGGCAGCTTCAGCCCCTAATCGCAATGATCGGGGCTCTCCAATGAAAGAGCACGGACTATAGCTGCAGACAGCCGTGATCTACGGTCCATCAGCAACGAAGGCTTAACCCGGAATCCTCCCATGTATTTTTTAAAGTAGATAATTACTTAATTATTCTATAACAGCAAATTCACTTCAGAGAGCCTTCATCCAACTATTGTGCTGCAGTAGTGGTCATGAGAGCCAACTTCATATTTCCATAGGGATGGCCGAATTGTGCCAGAAGATATAATAAATTGCTTAGGAGGAAATGGCCTCTAGTGGAGAGGCTTACAGGACTGAGGCTAAAATTGAGGCAATAAAAATAAATACAGAACAAACCTATGTCCCCAGGAAAATTGGAGCTTAACACAGCTTTAAATAAAAAAGCATCTATGAATGATCCTCTCCCACTTCTCAAAAGAACAGTTTGGAACTAAACAGCCAGGATGCTATATTAACACAATAAGAGTTGGAATGGACCTCGGAGGTCTTTTAGTCCAACTTCCTGCTCAAGCAGGAGATTCTGTACTGTTCTGGACAAATGACTAACCAATCTCTTCTTAAAAACCTCCCGTGATGGAGCACCCAAACCTTCTGAAAGCAAGTTGTTCCACTGATTGATTATTGTCACTCTCAAGAAATTTCTCCTTAGTACTAGGTTGCTTCTTTCCTTGATTAGTTTCCATCCATTGTCCTGCCTTCAAGTGCTTTGGAGAATAAGTTGATCCCCTCTTCTTTGTGGCAGCTTAGATATTGGAAGACTGCTATCGTATCACCTGTTTATTAGACAGTAAAGTTGGGCGTAAGTCACTTAACAATTGCTTTGCTCAGCTATGGAAATGCTGATCCTAATTGGGGGGGGTCATAATTTGAGGACTACCTATACAAGCTTTTTTAAAAAGTGATAGGAGAATTGATTTCTCCCATAGTAAGATTATCTGCACCAGTTTCCCCGAATGAAGGCATAAAATGCAGCAACTTTCAAGAGGAAAATCAGGAATGTGGCTTACAAGGGCTTGCCTTCCGCCCCAGCCTTTTCTCTTTCTGCCCCCTTGCTCTCAGCCTCCACTTCTGCTTCTGGGGCAACATAACAGCCTTGTGAGGTAGCCAGACAGACAGGAAGCACATCCCGATGAACTAATTTTACTTTATTATAAAGTTACATTAATAGAATCTTACAGGTCTGAAAATACATTTCTCCTTCACCTTTGCAGCCCAGGAAAATAGGGAGGGTCCCTTCTGAGATGTTTCTCACACCCTCATTCCTGCTGCAGGCTAAAAGCCTCTTATCTGACTATTCCCCTAGCTGTAGCTCTTTCTCCAATCTGCCAAGGTCGTTCCACATAACCATCACGAAATGTCAGTGGGAGAAGAAAACCGAAAATTCATGGCAAGAGAGAAAATGCCCTGCTTGATCTCCTTATAGCTCATAATATGCTAGAGATGTTATGACATTTTGTTGCAGATTCCCATCATCATTATCATCATCATCAGGCTCTGCCATTTAATCATTAATCATTAATTGATTTCTGCTGAAGAGCCCCTTGGAAATGCAGAGAAGCTTTCAAAGCCAACCTCTTAATGAAACTTACAAGGTTGTAATATAGTTTTTATATATTGCCAGGAGCTGCAATTGCGAAGGACGGCTCTAGGTTGTTACTGGTTTGTAGGCTGAATTAAATAGGTCATTTCAGATACAACTTATCATATTTCACTGATACAAAATTTACCTAGAATGAAAAAAAAAAAGGCCCCGTAATTAATTTAAAATTGTGGCAAATTAACCTGTCACAAACCGGTAGCAGATTACTAAGAAACATTGTAATTGATTCAAACTATGTATAAGGCTACTTAGCTATCATTATATTCAAACAAGGTGGAAGGAGCTAATGTGAAGCGCCTACATTTTTTAACATAATAGCCATGAAAGAGTTACTAAAATGAAGCATATATAAAATATTTGGATGTTTTCATTTTTCATAGTTTACTATTAAGGTTTCTTTTTCTACATACTCTTTGGAACATCTATCATGTAAAGTATTTATCTCAGGACTATTATTTCTTGTTCAGCATTCAAAGAGGCATTCATCTGTGTGTTACTTTATCTAAGATTTCACTATATATACAGTGCATTTATTTTCCCAGCAATTCTTAAAAAGTTGCAGTGAAAGGATAGGTGGAGAAGCTGTCCATCCATGTAAAATAAAAGCAATGCCCTAAGTACCCCTAATCAAAGCAGGGTGTCTGGTGGTGTTTTAAATAAAAACTAATGTGATATCATCAACTGTACCATGGTGTCAGAGTAAGTTATGATGGCTGAGGAAGACATTATTAATTGTTTTGTTGATACATCAATATTCATGCATTTGAAGATATCCTGACTTTTTTTTACCAGGATGACAAAGTGCCATACATATTGCTCCATCCTGCTTCCCCCTCCCCACTATCTCTATGAGATAAGTTGGGCTGAAAGAAAAAGTGATTGATCAAAAGTCCCCCAATGAGTTTCCACGGTTAAGGTAAACCTTACACTCCTAGTCTTATAACTTCATCATCAAACCCATATAGGTTACTCATGTGATCTAATAACAGCTTTGATGGTGCACTGCCATCCCAGTTTTAGTCCACTTCAATTATGGAGATAAAATATTATTTGGAAATAGTGATTACTTCTCAGGCCAACCTCTATTGTGAAGATCAAATACCCTTTCTCTTCAATTTTGGTGGGAAAGTGCAGTACAAAAGTGATGATGATAGCAAATTAAGAAATGCATCCTACAGTTATTCTACTGCTATGCAATCAGGCAATGCAAATGTCCTCGAGTATTTGCATCGGACAACCTAAATATTGCCAATAATGGTGTATTGTTTTAATAATTTTGGGGGAAACAAGATAATTCTAAAGACAAAGAATTTTGTGGCAACTGATCAGAGATATAGTGAATGTGACTCTGCAAAATATCTGTACAATAAATTATGTTACACAGAAGTAACACTTTGAATGGAATCTGTTCATCAATGAAATTCCTAGTGAGAAAATCTCATTGTTCACTTATTATCAGCAAATGCAGTCTACAACTGTTACATCTTCAAAATTATAGCTACTGAGGAACAGTGAAAATATTATCCTCTTTGGTACCCTATGTGAAAAGTAATTACTCAGTGTGTGTAACTGCAACAATATCTTTAAAAACATATAATAGATAATATATAATAGAATCCCATGGTTTCTAAAATAATTGGCTTGTACATTCTGCAGTATATTAATGTAGCTTTTCCTGATATTTTCTCCCCCCCCCCACCAAATAAAGTGCATCCTGTAGCTAGCCAATTAGATTTAAAGTGGTGACACTCCTAGATTTAGCAAAGCCCCCTTTAAATATTAGGTTATGTGTAAAATTTAGCAAAATGAACAAGTAACAAGCAACAAAACAACTCTTATTCTAAGTTACTGATGAACATTTCAACTCATGGCAGCTGATGGAGAAATAACAAGAAAGAAGAAAAAAGTGAAACAACTAGGGGACATATTAGAAATCTAGTATGCCCATGCTGACAGTTATTACTTTCCTTCCTTCACTCCTGCCTATATTGTTTTCTTCCATTGCTTAAATTCAGCCAATCTGAATTACATACATTTAAAACAGAGTTCCCCAACCTTTCTGGCTTTGCGAATTGGGGGGGAGGGGGAGAGGGGATGGTTCTGCATGAGTGGCAGGCAAGTACAGGCAAATGGTGCATGTGTTTACAGGCTCACCCCACTGCTCAAGGAGGATGCACATGCACTCACCTGCTACTTTGGGTGGGCCAATTTTGAACAGCTCACAGCCTGCTAATGGGCCATGGCCCTGGGGTTGGGGACCCCTGATTTAAAAGAACCCAATGGTCCTATCCTAGTGGTCTATTCAAATGCGAAGGCTGATAGAAAAATGCTCTGCAAGGTGGAATGTCAAACATGGAAAACAATGGAATGATGCAGACATTTGATTCACAATTAAGACTAAGCTTTGACTCATTCAATTAAATTCTGGATTGGCATTATGTATCAATTTGCACAAAATAGCATGAAATTATGTTTTCATAAAAAATTAGTCACTATGAAGAATATTGAAATGTTGGCTCCCCCCCAAAAAAATGCCTTATGTAAAAAATAACGGAAAAATAAAAGAAAAACAATCAGGGGTTTATGACATACTCTTTATTTCTTTATAAAGTGCATTTGTTTACACAACAACAAACAGATTCCTGAATAAAATGATGCAAATTTAGACTGAAGCACATGAACCAATCACTATCTCTTGGCCAACATATCTCATTGAACTGTTATGATGACAACATGTTAAGGAGAATATTGTGATATGTCCTGAAATTCTGAAGGAAGGCAAAGATACTCATTAAAATTAATAAATTCTAATACTTTAATAAATAATTTGTGATTTTGCAAATCAGATATTTGTTCTCTATTTTCATGTTCTTCTGTATTCTATAGATTGTTATGTTTAGAAGTTTTGTTAGTATTACAGATTTTTTTTGTCAGATGAACAAGAGCAATGTTGCACCATTTATGAAAGATAGTACTAATGCTGACTTGTGCATTAACTTTTGTTCACCAATCTGTGTTAGTGTGTTCAGACTGCATTTCTTTTATATGACTTTCCACCGTACCTCCCATCAGAGGTGTTGAAATAACTTTAATTGGAACACATGAAGGAAATTCTTAGAATTGTCCCAATGCATCTGAGAAGTACCAAGGGAGGAAGGACTTGTCTTTTTTCTTTCATGAAATCTACATTGATTATCAGGAAATCAATGATAATCATAATGGCTTATTTATGCCTTTTGAAGCTCTGGACGACATATACAATTTCCTTATACATTTCTTTTTACAAAATATCAATTCTACCTTCTCTCACACACATATGCACACTTTCCATGAGTTTAATTTTGTCTCTTCCAGTGAGATCTATCTTTTCTGTCAAATGTTATCTTCTCATCAGTCTACCAATTTATGTCCAAGGTATTTTTATTACTTTGTCATGTCTTTATAAACCCATTGAATAATTCTATCAATTCCTTATAGTTCATTTTTTCATTCTATCATGTCCTTGACATCAATGCTTTCTAAAAGACTTACATTTCCCATTAGTCATTAAAATGATGATTAGTCTTTTTTAGCACCCCATCGTATTTCATTCATTCCCAGTAACATTTATTTAGAAGAAAACCCCTTTAACTCCATGATGCATTTATAAGATTGTCCCATTAATTTGTTCCTCAGGCATTTTAATCAATCCCCCCAATTCCTAAATTTCTTCTCAAAGGCCTGGGGCCAACCTAAGTGACATATGTTCAGTGATCTCCATCCTACCAAGCATCCCAATTCTTACTGCCAATTGCTATTATTTTCTTAATATCAACCCACCTCTTCCCAGCTTTTGATTCCAAGGGATTCCTTGACATTCAGTGCATTCTCTCCCTTTTGTCATTTGGTGCTGTCAGTAATCTCCACTTTCTCTTTCAACTCTCCTTAGTCTACTGCTTGGAGTCATTCACTCTTTTCCTAGAGCTGCCTCTGAGGAATTGGGTTAATTCCATACCTGCTATTTGTCATTAAGCCTTATTCTTCCGCCATTTTGCTCAGCAATCATAACACTGTACTAGGCTCTAGGCCCAGAACTCATTAAACCTCCATGGTGACTGTCATCCCATTATCAATGCTCTGTCATTCCCAGGTGTCTCATGGCCACAAACTATGCCTATTGTCACCTCCCATTTGGAATATCCATTTTGTTGTGTCACATTGGGAAACAACTCCTATCTAAATCTAAATACTATTATATCACTGTCTAATTACTGCCCATTTTTTTCCTACTAGCTTGTTACTTTGTCATACATTGACTCTCCATTCTGGACAAGATCCCTTCTTACTATCAAGTGTTTTCATCATTCATTTGCCATTCCTCTCAAACTTACTCATTGACAGCCTATTTTACCTTTCAAGGGGCTCCATTTCAGATCATAGAATTTTGATATGGACACTGCATTCTTGATATCCCCATCACATTCTTCCGACTACATCATACCCAGCCTTAGTGCAGTCCTTGGTATTTATTCTTTGAAGTTTTCCACTTTTCTGGTTATGCATGGGGGGGAGAGAGAGAGAGAGAGAGAGAGAGAAATTTGGCACTCTCCTGGGTTCCTTGAATTCAATCAACAAATCTCAAGGTTCAATAACAAGGCTGACCTGCCTTCCCTTTCTTCTGCAGTGCAGTTCTGATTTTTTTTAAAAAAGAAAGTAAGTCCGTTTGTGCCTATTGTCATTCAGCTGTGTCCCTCTTGCTTTCAAGAATTTTTCCGCTAATCTTACTTTCAAATGGCCATTCAGTTTTCTGTCATTGGTGTTAAAATATCCCAGTGGGGCGGGGGTGGGGGAAGAATAGTAGATGTTAAAAAAAAAAAGCAGCCAGACAAATCGAACATCTGGCTACATCTTTTACGCCATCAGGCATTCCCCCATCGCGACAAAGAGACGAAAGCAGGCGAGTTCCTATCGCCGCGAACAAACTGATAAAACCAGTGCGACAAATAAAGAAAATAAAATACCGGGTCCCTTCCCGTCCCTCTCTGCCTTCCCGCAGACGTTAAATGTAAGGGAAAGAAAAAGAGAAGCTAAAAAGAGGAGAGGAAGCCGGAATCGCTGGAGTCCAGAAGCGCTTGCTTGTTGCAGGCTGATCGCATCTCTCTCTTCGGCCGTGAGAAGGGAAAAACCTCGATTCTAAGCCCTAGAATTGGGGCAAAGAACAAAGTGTTTAATTTACAGCCCAGGAGGAAAAAATGGCCATTGTTCCCGTTTGTGGAAAGGCGGCACTTTAAAAGCGGAGACCTGTGACGGTTTTTTTTGTTTTGTTTTGTCCACGGAGCGTCAGATCACTGAAACCTGCTTCGCGGTGGCAAACCGATCGCTCTCGGGGCTGCGACAGAGGGCTGTACTCAAAACAGCCAAGACCAAAGGCGGGAGGATTTGTTTTTCGCCCCTCTATTTTTTTTTTTTTTGGCGGGGAGGTGGTTTGAGGAAGAAGGGAAGGTGGGGGAGAAAAAGAGATCGACGCCAGCGCTGCCTCACTCCTCGTCTCGTCTCCCCCCCACATCCCACCCCACCACCATTCACCCCCCGCGCGCGCTCTCTCCCCTTCTCTTGCCCAGCCTCTGAGGTTCGCTCGCACCCGGCCACACAGCGGTGTGGGAACTGACTCTGGAAAAACCTCCCAGACGCAGAACGAGGGGGAAAAGAGAGAGAGAGAGAAAGAGCGGCTTGCTGTGGGGAAGGAGGGAAGGAAAACGTGCGGAGGGTTGAGTAACTGTGACGTGTAAAATCGCACCGCGGCGAGCTCCACTTGCCGGAGCCTGAGAGGGAGAAGCTTTACCTCAAGCGCTCGCACGAGGGGCGCGCGCGACAGCAGACCCCCCACACACTCACACACTTCTTTCCTGCGCGCGCGCCTGGGCGAAAGGCGCGGGGGAGAAGCCCCCGAAGAGAGAGCGCGGGAGCGGGGAGGCGGAGGGCGGTTGTTGCGCTTAAAGCCCGGCTGCTGTAACGGGGAGAGGCGGGAGGTTTGGCAAAGATTCCTGGGGAGCGCGCAAAGGCGCGCCCGCGTTCCGGAGAGCGCGGGGTTCACTCATTCCATTGGGACGCATACACACACACTACACACACACACACACACACACAGAGATCCAGACACGGACACACACACACACACACACACACACGAAGAGCCACTGGAGAGGAAGCCGAGCGCCAGGGCGCACGCTAAAGCGCACTCACACATTCCCATCAGTTCTATTTTCTCTCAGGCACGCGAGCACACACACACACTCACACTCACATACAAACTCGGGCACGCATGCACTCACTCGCACGCATAAAGATACAGTAACACACACACTCTCTCTTTCTTTCTCTCTCTCTCTCTCTTCCCGCGCTTCATCCAGACCTTCGGCACTCTCTTTTCTTTCGACGGAGTCCTGCTTCTTCCCTTGGAAACAGCTATTCGCCATCCTTGGCCAAGGAGAAAGAAAGAAAGAAAGAAAGAGCGGGCGAGAGATTCATTTCCCCCAATTCCTCAGTCGCGGCTCTTCGCTCAGGTATTTGAGAGCCGGAGGAGGAGGAAGAAGAAAAAGAAGAAGAGGAGAGAAGGGAGGCGAAGAGAGGAAAGGGAGTAAACGGTCTTACCACAGCCAAGAGCCAAAGCCCGCCAACAAATCTGCAGTAGGGCAGGTGGATCTCTTTTGAGTTTGCCTTCTGGTTCGCCCCTTTCGCCTGGTTTCTCCGCTGTAGGGTTTAGATTGTTTTCAAGTAAAACAAAACAAGTGAGCTGCTGTTTCAAAAAACAACAACAACCAAGTCCGTTTTATCCCTCTCCCTCTCTGCAGTGTCCGTCCCCCATCTTAATCCGGTTTGGGATTCCCCTCCCCGCTTTAGCTTTGGTTCGATTTTATAGATCTGGAAGAAACGCTTTGGCCGAAACCGAGTGCCTCTAAACCCCCCTTCCCCTTCCCCCCCCCAAAAAAACACACCCCAGCATTTTAATTTTTATCCCGCCCCCACCTCTCTCTTCTGCTTTTGATTTTGAATGCCAGCTGAGGAAAATGGGCAACGATGCTTCCGCCAGAAGGGGAATGTCTCCGTGCCTCTTTTTGGGACATGTGGTGCTAGGATCTTCTTAGAGACATAGCTGCCTGCTTTCGGAGTGGAAGGTAAGGGTCGTGCGGGAAAATGGGAATGTGGTAGGGGCAGTTAGGCTAAGGGGGTGGGGTGGGAAGCTTAGCTTGCCTTTTTGCTTGGGGAAGCAAGGCGAGGTGAGGTAATCGGACTTGACACGCAAACCTTAACCTGCAAAAACCTCTTCATCCCGGCTATCAAAAGTTAGAAAACTCTCCTTGGCATGTGGACAAGTAATCGGGATTGATAGCCCAGCTGCGAGAGGAATCTTTCCTCTGTTGAAAGGTCTGTGAACGGGCATGGTGATTTCACCAAGAAAGAAGAGGAAGAAGGAGACTGCTTAGGTTAATGGGAAGTTTCAGGGAGGTCTTGGTGGAGCCAATCTGTGGAGTGATGGCGCCGTCTAGGTTTGATTAAACTAGTATCACCTGGGGTGGGGGCAAGAGAGAGAGAGAAGCAGTGGAAGAAACCGGGTTCCCATGGATCTTAGGTCCTCCAGAATCAGGCGTTTTTTAAACACTTTTCTCTTTCCCCATTTCATGGTATGAATTATATGAAACTCTTGCTTCTGAAACGACTGGCATTTGCTGCATCGTTTCCCCAAATATTATGTTCTGCTGTATTTGGTATATTTAAAAGATTGCCCCTGTGTAAGTGATGGAGAATTGTCTTTTTCCTGATCAAACAGGAAAGCCAAAATGATATCCAATGATATCTTTAACAATGATATCTTTTTGAGAAATCATTTTCCTGAGGTCTCTTCCTGCAGTTCCTCAGATTTTTTTTTATCAAATGTCTAAATAAGGCCAACACACTTACTACACATTCTGAAATAGAAGTGCTTTACTAATGGAATTCCCAAAGTTATGCTTTTAATCCCACATTGTCTTTCAGTGCCGAAACCTTTGCAAAAAAAAATAACGGCTGCAGTGCTCACAAAGTGCTCCAGCAACATTTGCAGAGTAGAGGTATCATATCCAGGGTTTGCTCATAAGCAAACTCCTTCTCATCCTTGCTCCTTCTCATCCTTTCAGCCTCATTTTGCAAAGAAGCCATTTGTTGCTTATAATGTTCAGCAAAGAGGAAAGAGTTTGTCATTTCTTGGGGAAGCTTATTTTTCCACAATGCACACTGCTCCCTACCCTATTATTTTTCTTCAGTAACCTACAGATTTAAAGAAAATTAAGCCATTTGCTTTCCTCCTGTTCGTGTTTAGAGCTTGTGGTTTATAATCTGGGAAGCTCAAAATCTCTTGATTTGTTCAGCATTACGCAATTGGGGAAGGGAGATGCCTGCCTGGTCATTCAGAGTGGAGATAAAAAAGCTGGAAAGAATAAGAGGAATTAATATAAAACATTCATTAACTGTTGTCTCTACCTAAATAATAGAAAAAGTGTTAACTAATTCATTTAAAAATATTAACTTGACCTCACAGAGAACTGGTCACCATTAACTAAAGAAATAAGCAACTTCACAAATATGACTGCTGGAAATATCTTCTGTCGCACACGGTTTCTCTTAAATGTTCTGTAAGTAAATATATTTGCAATTCACTTCCTTTAGAAAGAGATACATAGAAATTACAGCTACTGTGAAAATTAAAATACATATGCTATTTCCAGGACAGAATTGATAGGAGTAGAGATGGCACTATTACCCAACACACATTTGAAAAAAAGCATCGACATGGGTCTATTTAGGTGGGAAGTTGTATCTCAAGAAAGCAAGTAGCCCCTTTAATTTCTATTGGAAATTCACTCCTTTGAAATTCACACCACATGGAGTGAATTTCAGAGACATTTCAGTGTTTAAAATACTGTAACTTGCTCTTACTGATAGATGGAAGAAAGTTTTTCCCAGAATTAAATGATTTATTCATATTTTTTAAAAATAGTAATATACTTAATCTATTCTAGTGACAACCATATAGAAGATAATGCCCAAGTATAGGAAAAATTGTGCATTTTTAAAATTATATGACAGTGATTCATAATTGTTCAAAGTGACAATAACAGTAGAAAAGATGCTGAATAATAATAGTTGGTCCCAATTTTTCTCCTTATTCCATGAAAATATTGTATAGTAGAGCTATATAAAAATAATTTCTATTGTAATCTGTCTGATAAAATTTGTCATAAAAATAATCAATCTGAACATGTGCAAAACAAAAAGACACATTTGTGATAATAGTATAACAAACATTACTTTTAAAAATCTGGAAAAGCAAATTAGTCAGCCAAATTGACCGCATGGTGGCACTATTCACACAGCATCCAACAATTTCTTGAATTAAAATAACATATTTAAAACTATTTTTAAGGGGGAAATTACATATATATTCTAAATGGAATCCTGAAAATAGCTGGCTGCAATTTTAGAAGACGTTTGAGTTTCATGAAGCATTTGACCTGCATTCTTGATTTCCTCTCCTCTTCTGCAGGCCAAATGACATAGGATGAAGGCTGTTCGTAATTTGCTGATTTATATATTTTCCACCTATCTCCTGGTTATGTTTGGATTTAATGCTGCCCAAGACTTCTGGTGTTCAACGCTGGTGAAGGGGGTCATTTATGGATCGTATTCTCTGAGTGAAATGTTTCCCAAAAACTTTACCAACTGCACATGGACGCTGGAAAACCCAGATCCAACCAAATATAGTATTTACCTGAAATTTTCCAAAAAGGACTTTACTTGCTCTAATTTTTCCTTGCTGGCTTATCAGTTTGATCATTTTTCTCATGAAAAAATTAAGGATCTCTTAAAGAATAATCATTCTATAATGCCGCTGTGTGATTCCAAAAATGCTTTTGTATTTCTGCAATATGATAAGAATTTCATTCAGATACGTCGGGTCTACCCTTTTGATTTCATAGGATTATACAAAAAGGAAGATGATAAAAAGTCTTTCTTTGAATTTTTGGTTTTGAACAAGGTGAGCCCAAGCCAGTTTGGTTGCCATGTATTATGCACTTGGCTGGAGAGCTGCTTGAAATCTGAGAATGGGAGAACCGAGTCCTGTGGGATCATGTATACAAAATGCACCTGCCCTCAGCATTTAGGAGAAGAAGGGGGAAATGACCATTCCATGGTGTTGCTCAATAATGTCGTATTGCCACTGAATGAGCAAACAGAAGGCTGTCTCACCCAGGAACTGCAGACCACCCAGGTCTGCAATCTCACACGAGAAGCCAAGCGGCCACCAAAGGAAGGTAGGTGCTCTTCAAAAGGGTTCCATTGTCCTACTGCCCCTTTGTGTAATAAATTTAAATGATCTATAAGTCAAACTGAGTTGCACTCCACACCAGTTGCTGCATAAAAGGATTCCTGAAGGTCTGCATTTGGTCATTCTCTGGATTCCTTCCAAGAGGGAGGATCTAATTTTGTTCATTTAATGTAATATGTAAATATTCTTTAAAAAACAACAATCTAGCTAAGGCTTTTCCTTCTTATTCCTTAAATTAGGACTTATGATTTTATTATCCAGTAAACACAGAACTATGCTGCTGACAGGTTGGTTATCAAGTTACTTTTCTCTTTCTTATTGCAAGAGTCTTTCTGCACATGGTTATTCACCTGCGACTTTTGCTGTGGCTTTGCAGGGAAGGTATTTTGAAACGCATGTGGCCAATCTGAATAATAAATACTATTGAAAGTTTTAAAAAAATCCAAATATACTAGAATCTCAGAAGTTAAGGGAATGGGAATAACCTTTTCCCAATTTGTTAGCCATCATTGACCTAAGATTAAGTGTGCAAAATGTGTTAAAAGAGGATGACTTCTGAAACCTCCCTTGTACACTGACATTAGGGAGCATCTATTAAGGGCCTTTAATGGTACTGTATAAATATCAGGTAATCCTAGGTTATCTTGGCTAGCGACCACATTGAACCTTATTTAACATCTCTAGTGTGTAAAACCGGAAGCTCGTTTGCTCCTAGCCCAGACAGGAAAAGTTCCAGAAGAAACATTATGTTTTCAATATGGCAAAGTATATGGCAAAATGGACACTGTCTTCTATAACTTAGATCATAGCCTACTTGTTTAATAAAGTGGATGGTGGAAGCTTTGGGGATGATGATGATGATGATGACGACGATAATAATAATAATAATAATAATAATAATAATAATAATAATAATAATAATAATAATAATAATAATAATGCAGCTTTCTAGATGCTGTCATATAAAAATTCATTCGATCACCTTTCTCCTTTAACATGCCCTCCTGGCTCCTCATGAACAGGTACAAAGAAGAAGATCTGGGCAATTTCTCAGAAAAATGAAAGAGTGAAATCTTAGGGATGTCCAGTGGAAGCACTTAAATGTGGAAATGTGCAGAGATAAGTGATTTCAATAATGTTACCATTCTAAATGACTGAGTACATGGGTTTATGAATATAGATTTATTGAATAAATGAGAAAATTATTTGGGGGGGGGGAAGAATACATGGGTGCCTGGAACCAAGGAAAGAGGAAAAATAAAAACAATTCCTTATCCAGCCCTCCTAGCTCCCTGTGCTAAAGAAGGTTGCATTTTCATGCAGAAAATGTTTTCCTTTTCCCTGGTTTCTACATGGTCACAAAGCTCTCTGTCTGTGGGGAAGCAGAGCCAAGCTACTGGTCTCTGTAATAGAAGTTGCCTTTGTAAAGGAATGCAAAATTGACACGTTGTTCTGTGAGGATTTTCTTTAAGGGCAGCCAAGGCTGAGTGGTGAGGGAGGAAAAAAAAAAGTGAAGCTGCTCATACTGCAGAGGTGCCAAAGATACTTTTCAGGTTGGGCACAGGGAGAGAGTAACTTGGTTATGGTCAAGCTAAAGGACAATGCAGGTTGATGGCTTCAAATAATGGGTGGAGCTGAACAAAATGGGTTCACAGAGTCAATTTATCAATGAGAAAAAGATAAATATTTTATATAGTGGGGGGGGGGGGAGACTAGAATGTGATTTTAAAGTATTCATTTATTTTTCTTTAAACACCCCTTGGAAGCCCTTTTAAGAGCAGGGGTGGTACTTAATTTCATTCCACATTAATCTCCCTTATAACAGGAAAAAATATGTCCCATATTGTGAAGCTTGAAGATAACTTTTAAGACAATTAAGCCACAGAAACTGAGATGTGAGAATATATTGGCATCTGAAGGCTTTAATTGTTTTGGGGAACCCATTCCTGATGGCAACAGGAAAAGCAGTCTTCTTTTTACCTGCCTCACTCCCCAAAGATCACTTTTTTTTAATAGAATAGCAGTAGCAGGCAGACCAGTTGTCTGTTTACCACAACTGGAGATAGGTGGGTGGATGGATGTATGGATGGATTTATAGTTACTTTTCTGATTATGCTTGTGATAGATAAGTTAGTTGGAGATTGTGACTAATATGCTGCTTTGATTGGTTTCAGCTCATAATTGGTCTTATTTGGAAATAGCCGCAATTGAAGCTTTAAGAATTTATTTTATTTATTTGATTTGTCAATCGCTTACAAGATAATAGGTATAAATATAAACATACAGGAAATAGGTACAAATAAATGGGGACAAAAGGACAGGGATGGTAGGCATGATTGTGCACTTATGCACGCTCCTTACAAACCTCTTAGGAATGGGGTGAAGTCAATAGTGGATAGTTTGAGGTTAAAGGAGTGGGGGTTAGAGGAAGTAACAACAGAGTTAGGTAGTGCATTCCAGGCATTGACCATTCAGTTGCTGAAGTCGTACTTTCTGCAATCAAGTTTGGAGCGGTTTACATTGAGGTTGTATCTGTTGTGTGCTCTTGTATTGTTGCGGTTGAAGCTGAAGTAGTCATTGACTGGTAGGACATTGTAGCAGATAATTTTGTGTACTATACTTAAGTCCAACTGTAGGCGGCGTAGTTCAAGGTTGTCCAAGGCCAAAATCTCAAGCCTGGTGATATAGGGTTTTCTGTTGGGAGCAGAGGAGTGTAGAACTCTTCTCATGAAATATTTCTGGACTCACTCAGTTGTATTAATGTCAGATATGCAATGCAGATTCCAGACTGACCGTATTTGAGTATTGGTCTAGCAAAAGTTTTGTATGCTCTAGTTAGCAATTCAATATTTCCAGAGGAGAAGCTTTGTAAGATTAGATTTACAACTCTTAATGCCTTTTTGGCAATGCTGTTACAGTGAGCTCTGGCACTTAGGACATTTGATATGAGTACACCAAGGTCCTTGACAAGAGTGAGGATCGTCAACGAGGTTATATCCACCTAGTTTGTATTTGGTGTACTGATTTTTTTTTTGCAATGTGTAGGGCAGAACATTTGTTGGTTGAGATTTGGAGTTGCCAATTATTTGACCATTCAGACACATAATCAAGGTCACTTTGAAGGACAGCAGCATTGGCGGTGGGTTTGAATAGTTTTACGTCATCTGCGAAGGGGATGCAGTTGCTTATAAGGTGATTGCAAAGGTCATTTATATAGAGTATAAAGAGTGTGGGTCCTAGAACGCTGCCTTGGGGGACACCATTGTTAACTGGAGGAGGGTTTGATATAGTGCTCCCTATATTTACTATTTGTTGCCTGTTTGACAGGAATGCAGTAATCCACTTATGAAGGGATCCGGAAATGCCGTAAGAATTTAATTTTAATAGTAGCTTGTCATGTAGCACTGAATCAAAGGCTTTGCAGAAGTCTATGTAAATTGCATCTATAACTTTACCCTGGTCAAGTAGAGTAGTCCATATGTTTTTGCAGTGTAGAAGTTGAAGATTGCAGGAGAATTTTTTCCTGAAACCAAATTGTTTTTTGGAGAGTAGGTTATTAGACTCTAAGTGGAGAGTGATGAATTGGTTAATGATTGATGCCATAACTTTGCACGTGGCACAACACAGTGAGATTGGTCTGTAGTTTTCAACCAGGCTGGGGTCACCTTTTTTGAAGATAGGGATGACCGTAGCTAAGGACCATAGGTTTGGTAAGGAGCTGGTTTTGAATGATTACCCAGATTGTAAAAAGCACCCAAATACTGAAAAAAGGATGTACTGGAACCTGGAATCTCACCCAGTAGAGGCAGACCTAAAGGACTGCACCTTCCATGTTGTGGTTTCAAGTGTTCTAAAGTCACATCAACAATCTGATATCTGTTTTGCATATTGCATAATATTTGCATAATATATCCATGGTAAATAAATGAGCTTTCATGTTTGAGAATAAGGCAGTAGGGTTTCCTTCAAAGAAAAATAGGTTTTAAAATAATGTGTGTGGCAGTCTAAGTATTTGTACACAGAAGATAGTTGACTTTGTGTTTCCATAGAAAGTGTTTTAGATTAGACTTATCACTATCACACTTTGGCAAATTGCATTTGATTTCTCCCAGAGAGCTTTACTGTATGTAGAGGAATCATTCCTTAACTGTGAAGGCCACACAACAAGATTATGTATGTGCCTTTTAGACTGGTCAGTTTGAAGAAGAATTACATTTTAATTGTACAAGTGAAATAAGCAAATTTTCATAATTCTGTGCTTCATATGCTCAAATAGTTTATCAATATCATTGCAATATATGTAAATTAAATATTTTAAGTAATAAAAAAATTAATGCCATGAACATTCATTATATACCATTTATTGCATAAAGTTTTTACTAGAATAAGAGAACCATAAAATGATACTTTTGCTTAGAAATAATAATACTGACATATGATTAGATTTGTGAAAGAATATATATATATATAGGTAATATTCCACTTTGCAATCATGCTGTGTATTTTGAAAACTGTGCCAGAAGGTCCCACAAAGTTCCAGATTTTGGAGGTTTGCAGGGGTGATTGTTCATTCTTCATTTTTCTGATCAGATATTCTATTTATGAAAAGATTTAAATGGATACTACTACTACTGTTTATTTATTCACTAATACAATGCTCAAAACATGATGAAACTTTCTTGTAAGAGCTGGTAATTGTATTCCTCAGTGATCTTAGATACCTTATAAAGAAACTTCTGCATTTAAAAAGGATGCAAAATAAGAAAGACTAAGTTAAGAAGCTCTGAAAGAAAACTCCCATGATAACTAAGGGGATTGTAGCTCAGCAAAAAAAATGAAAAATCAAATGAATAACTGGTGTATGTAACTAGGGACAATGAAGAGAATTGAGAAGAATTTTTGTTTCTTCTCCTGAAGTGATGGAACAGATGAAAATAAAGTGATTCGGTATTCTGTGCTTCATGTGCTTGAATAATTATAATAACTGATTCAGTATATAGCTAAACTATGACTTGATTTTCAAAACACGTGGACACAATGGGCACCAACCTGAATCATTTTAAAGAGATTAGTATCTTGATGGAGATGAAGGATGACAGTGATTGTTGTATTCTCAAGGCCAACTTCCGGGGAACTGAGTAGTAGTAACTAGGGTTACTGTTGCACATATCCTGCTTACTGACACCCCATCAGCATCTGGTCTCAATGGAGATATAACGTTGACTAGATACGATTTTGATTCTTATCTGTTAAGGTGACATATTCACTGGATTAACTGTGCAGTGTGTATTGCCTGAAAAGTTGTCTGGAATGCAGTTCATGAATGTTTTGATCATTCAATGTTATCAGTGAGTTGGGTTTTTAAAATTAAACCATGCATTAAGGAGCTAACTTTATAAGAATTCTGGCATGTAGGCTTTGGGTGACAAAACTTAGGAATTGATTGTTCTTTTCAAGTTCGATAACATGTTCTTCAGTGCTTGTGTTTGTTTTTTTAAGAGTATCTTTAAGAGGAAATGTACAAGTTGCTTATCAATTCATAAAAAAAAAAATCACAGCTGTTTTGAGTTCACATGAATAGAAAAGAGGTATAAATCAAATAAATAACAGATAAATAATAGACCATTAACACCCAATAAACAACTTAATAACTAATAAAATTCCAAATAGTAGGATTGTAACCAACTAAATAAAATTAAATCAATCATGCATTTAATCAGTCCATCAAGAAGCCCTATAGGTTTCTTGGGGCTCAGAAGCATTAGCCTTATGTGTCTCAGGTGGTTAATAAGTTCCATAATGCTGATACCATCACTGAAATATTCATATACTTTATAGTCTTTTCATATGACCTTGGTTGAATACTTCAGTAACTATTCAGTTTTTGCTTCTGCTGTTCTTACATTTTGTCTATACTAAAAAAACAACAACAGGATGAATGCTTTTTTTGGCTGACTAGAAGTATTAACTGTAGAGTAATTTAGGACATATTATTTTACATGGTAAACAAATCTAAAGTTACTTCCTTGAGAGAATGCAAAACTGTTGCAAAAACTAAACAAGAAAATAGTGGCTTTATTCAGTTCCCAGTTTTATAACATACACAAAAAACTGGCATTGAATTCCTAAGGCAATTGCATATATTAAATGACATTACAGTAATCTTTTTTTGAAAAAAATATATTGAATTTTTGAATTACTTCTATATTCTCCTGTGTTATTTTTAATATTATCAGCTGAAAATATCAGCATTGCAGTGCTCAGTTTTCAGTATTAATTTGTACCAGAATGATCTGTTTAACATTTCAATATAAAGAAAGTAATTTATTCAGGGAAGAGTTCTTTCTTCCAGGGGAATTAATTTTTATTAATATTATTCAGTCATATTCCATGTGCTCAATCAAAGTACCCAAATTCTAAGTTGTTGTGGCTCTTTAAATCTCAAGTTGAAGTTTAACTGTTCCTCTATAAGTCTATATTAATTGCAATAAAATAAAGGTCATAATATTCTACTGAACATTATTTATATTTATTTAATTTAAAACAAGGTGTAGAGAGTGGAATGTACAATAGGGATACTGCAAAATTACAAAACATACATCACTGCATATATATTGCAGTATACTGCAATTCATTAGTAATGTACATCACTGATATATATTAGAAATATATTTACAATTAATTTTTAATTTATAGGTATGTATTTAATCATATGTGATTCCCATCTCACATAGCAACTGAGTGGCATCATCATAATAATAAAAAAAAAATTAAAAACAAAACAGTTTAAAATCAAAACAGGGTAAAAATGGCAAGAAAACATTACAATACAGATAGTGTATTCTTTCACTCTTTGTTTCTAATTTTTACTTTTTATAATAAATACAATATGAGTAACACTCAAAAATAATTTCTTTATGATA
This sequence comes from Notechis scutatus, assembly GCF_049901735.1. Classification (NCBI taxonomy): domain Eukaryota; kingdom Metazoa; phylum Chordata; class Lepidosauria; order Squamata; family Elapidae; genus Notechis; species Notechis scutatus. The sequence goes on along the minus strand of NC_142009.1, from coordinate 122,593,659 downwards.
TAAGCTTTATTATTTATAGTTTTTGTTCAGTGTATAGTAGAAAGTTTTTAAGGCACAATATAGGATAAATATAAATGGTTCTATCACATGTCAGTGTGATTCTTTTAATTTAATTTTAATTAATTGCACTTCAGTATGATAGAGTTGGAGCTTTTATCACAAGATAATCAGTTTTCATCTACAATCTTCTCATGGAACAAGAGGAAAAATATTTGCAGCTATTTATTAGATGTTTTATTCATTCATAAGATTTATCTACAGTCAATCTGCATGGACTCTGGGCTGTGTACAGATGTAAACAATTGCATAGACAACCAATTCAGAGGTGGTATTCAGCAGGTTCTGAACAGTTCTGGAGAATGAATAGTGGAAATTTTGAGTAGTTCGGAGAACCAGCAAATACCACCTCTGACTGGAGTTTTACAGTATCCTTCCCCTGCCATGCCCACCAAGCCACACCCACAGAACCGGTAATAATTTTTTTTGAATCCCACCACTGAACCAGTTGATTTACAACAGTGCATAAAGAATGAAGAATCTTGTATCCCCAAATAAATGATTGTGCATATGCCTTCATGGCCCAGAACACTCTGTATTTTAATGTGATATCTTTTATATTTTAGTGGCTGTTGGAAATAAATGGTAAAGAGCTTGTCTTTGTTGCATTCATGGTAACTTGGAGGAGAGATTCATCATCTTTGAAGTTATGTGACATTCAGGCTTGACCTTGGTGATCCCATAAATGTGCCCAGGTTGTTTTCTTTAAAATATAGGTAGTCCTTGATTTACAACAGCTCATTTAATGACCATTCAAAGATATAGCGGGATTAAAATGTGATTTATCACCTTTTTTATAGTTATGACCTTTGCAGCATCCCCATGGTCATGTGATCAGAACTCAGTTGCTTGGCAACTGGTTCATATTTATGTCTTTTGCTATGTCCAAAGCTCACACAATCCCCTTTTGTGACTTTCTGACAAGCAAAGTAAATGGGGCCGCCAAATTCACTTAACAACCGGGTTACTAACTTATCAGCTGCAGTGATTCACTTAACAACTGTGGCAAGAAAGGTCATAAAATGGGGCAAAACTCACTTAAGAAATGTCTCAGTTAAATTTTTGGGTTTAATTGTGATGCAGGATTACCTGTAATGTCTTCTTCCAAGACCTTTTTTTTAACTTCCTAGCCCAGGGATTTTGTGGTGCTTCCCCATTCTAATGCTAAGAAGACCTAAGCTTGCTTATATTCTCAAGATGTCTAGGTGCTGCTACTGGATATGTTTGGCATGGTTATGGTTGCATTCAAAAAAAGGATGTGAGACGGAGAGAAAATGTAATGCCTGAGAGGAATAATGATGCAATCTGGGTCATTCACCCGACCAGAGGTTTATTATCTTCCGAGCTTTCGCACTCGTGCTGGAGCCCATCCTCAGGGAACTTCTCTCCCTCATGAGAGAGATAATCTTTGGGATCAAAGCGATAAAAAACAAAAGTGGGGTTTGTGTGTACTTAAATATTTAATAAACTAAGCAGGATATATTTTATCTGCTACCAGATGCCTCCAAAATGTCAGGGTCATTTGAAGGCTAAGCAGACAGATGACACAATTTGTGCTTTTTCACAACAACCCACTATTCTTAAATATTACATTTGAAAAAAGAAAAACAGAACCAAGCATGTGGCAGAAGAAGCTAGCAAAAAGAAGCAGTGAATTAAGAAAGTGAAAGACACTTGGGGCTCTGGGGTGCGGGGAGGGGGAAGCATCCTGAAAAATCCCCTCAGGGCTTCACAATTGGATGAAGCAGTGGCTCAGAATATCAGCAGATCCTCCCTTCTAATAGACCTGCCTTTCCCCCTTCTGATCATGTGACTCAAAGCAGCCTATCCAAATGCATCCCAATCCACAGAAACATGTCTTATGGCCAACGCTGGTAAAGGCTTTGGAAAGAATTCCAGAAGCCATGCTTTGTATCTTGTTAATTCTCATTCATGATAAAAAAGATAACATGTTGATAATTATTGGTGCAGATATAGAGATATAGGCATAGTTGGATGCAAGGTTCTTTTTATAGGGATCATCCAAACATAAATACAATTACATACTGAATTCTTCCTCATTTCCTTGCTTAAGCAAGTACAAGAGTTAATGAAGGTGAGAGATACAAGTAGCAATTCAAAGTGTAATGCAATAGATATGGAGAGTAATTCATTTTTAGAAAGTAGATGGTGCAGGTAAAATAATGGGTGATTGCTCTTTGGAATTTTTTCTTGATCCTACAGCATCGTCTAGAGAAGAGCAATAGGAGAATAGCTAAAATAAAGAAAAAACCTGAACTTTCTGTGTTCCACTCCTTAATCAAATTTCTTTCTGAACAAAAAGTGAATCAAGGAAAGATTGCTGAAAAAAAATTGTTATTGTTTCCTTGACTTTTTTATTGTTCAAACTCTAGTGTTCAATCATTGAGAGGAATCATTTTCCCCCCTGAATTTGACTACTTTTGGTGAAGAGGTTATTTGAAACTGCAGTTGTTAGAATTTCTCAGAATATTCAGGCAATAGGTGAATAAAGTGCTGCTATATGGTGTGTGGTCTATATGGGTTTTGGGCAATATAATTTCAGGGTTATTTTTACTTCTCTACTCTTACAATATGCCAATAAAAATCTATCAACTGTAATAGATTACAAAACAACAATAAAATGAACAATCATCCAAGAAAACTGCTTCATTAAATAATATTAAATTGCTGGATGTCCAGATCCAATCAATTATCATTTGAGATTATCCAATAATCTGTAGCTCTTCAAAAATTTCCATATATATATGGAATATAAATATAACAAAAATCCATATACATATCCCATATATATATATTTATAAAAATTGGATTATAAAAATTCCTTCCATTTTGTAAAGCGCTATGTCCTAATATATAAGGGAAGAGCAAGATTGCCTGCACTTATCTCTGATCAAATAATAAGAGACAAACATCAAGAAAAGTCTACTCCTGTTTCATTCCCTAGCCACTCCCCTGAGTTCCTCAAGCAAAGAGAAAAGCTGCATGTTTAAAGGGTTCATTGACATAAATGGGTCCAAACTTACTGCTACAAAGTGAGGCAACTAAGCAAGTGTGGTAGTAAGGGTTGGAAGAAGGGAGGGAAAGATATAATATGCTTTAGAATGGGAATGGTTTTTGGACAAAAAATTCTGTCTTCTATAATGGTTTCAATTTGAACTTCTTTAGTTTATTATTAGATGTCCTAAACATATAGAGGTTTACCCTACACATGGATTTTGAATATGTTACATTCATTGTACAGGGTGGAGGCTATTTGTAGAAGAAAATTCCTATTTCCGTATTAGTGCAGCTTTTGGAGAATACCCAGGTAATGACATTGGCATTGATTCCATTCAAAAGGAGGCACGCTCGAATCTATTGATTTTCTAAGTTTGCTTTGGACCAGGTCCACTTTGCTGACAGAGGAATCATTGCACGTTATTTCAAACCTTGTTTTCTTGAACAGTCAATCATGACATTGGGTTATTAGGTTGTCATCAGTCAAAACTGTGTGGCCGTCACTAGGAAAAAAAATTGCCAGAGGTTTTAAGGCAATGTAATGATGTGCTTATGTGCCCTAAATAAAACAAACATTTATTGGAAATGCAATTGTCTTCAGAATAGGAATGAACAGTCCTTGATGTTTTATTATTGCAAATTACTTCTTTTTTGCCCTTGTTGCTTCAACAAATGTTAAGTGTGTTAAACAAACATCAGAGATACCTTGTATCATTATAGATGACATTGTTATTTCTGTGAAGGCCAAATGTGCATGCCAGAAAGCAAAGTTTGGCTCTGAGTTATAATTGCAGATCATGCATTTAGAGTTGTTCCTTTTAATGTAGAGTATAGTACTATACACCCTCTCCCAATTCACACACACACACACACACACACACACACACACACACACAAAGAATGGGTAAGGGTACAAAACAGGACAATGATAATCTTTGTAAATTATAAAGTACTCTGAATAAAAATTCATGGCATGAGATCTTTGGTGCAATGTAATTTTCTCTGAAAACATGTGACTCAACAGTAAAATAACAAATTCAATAAATGTTGCACAAAAAGTCTTTTCGGGAGATAAAAGGATTATATAAGATTCAAGTGAAAATAAAAGAAGACTAGCATGTATAAATTTCAGCCATTACAATAATTTGCTTACATCTAGATTGCAAAAAAAAAACAACCCCTCCTAATGCATAACATTGATTTCTTTGCCTTCTATTTATAATTTTGTTACAGAGATGGTAATCCTGTATCTGTCCATATTATGTCAGATTATAGGTACCAAATCCTCTATAGAAATGGCGGGGCAGGGAAGGGAAGAGAGAGTGAGTTGTATTTGTAAATCAGAGAGATGCTACCACCCTTCCTTCTGCTGCATTTGAATCCAGCAGAAGGAAAAGTAGGAATTAATTTTATTGTGTACCCATTTATTTTGTTTCCAGGGCTGCCCCTGAAATGAATAATCTGGATTCAATTTTGCTGTAGAAAACCCAATATTAAAAACCAAATTCTGTCAGAATCCTTCATTGCTGGATGTCTGCAGAGATGATTTCCCCATTTTGTTGGTATTTTATCATATGAAATTCTGCCATGTCATATTAAGTATTTTGTCACCAAAAACATTTATACTTAAAAAATATTTAGTTTTCCAGGTAAATGATTTGGATCATAATTACCACATTTGTCTGAACTAATTAATATTGCCTTTATAGAATTTTAATGCTGTGATTTCATTGCGCTATGTATTAAATATAAAAATGTTACTTTTCTCTATATGCGCAAACTTCTTACATATTTTTGCTGTATTGCCAATCATATTTTTAAAAGCATGCTGCCAAAGTAAAAAGATAAAAATTAAAACATGTATTTTGAAAGAATAATGTAACTAAAAGACAATTTTTTAAACAGTAACAGCTTTCTAGTAAACTCAAATTTAAACTTAATCTTGCCTTTGCCAAACACCTTAATTAACCATAACTGTAGCTTTTTTTTTTTAAAGGCTGTTCATTTATGGGTGGGGGGGCGGGAAACTTGATCCCCAACCATTATTCAATTAAATGCAAATACATGGCACTTAACAAAAATCACAAACAAACATGCTGGAAGCCAATTAAACTTTGGAAAAATAAAACAAAATAGGGAAAACATCAAAGCAACCTACAAACTTAGGCATTCTAAACGAACTGCTAAACCTGGCCATTTGTTGTGCAAATTGCACTGTTTCCAGTTTCTTTCCAGGTACAATTCAATGTGCAGATCATCATCTTTAAAGCCCTCTATGGCACAGGGTGGGACCATCTTTCCCTAAGGACATCTACCATACAGGTCAGATAGTGTGGTCGTACTCCTAGACCAGGGCTTTCAAACTCCCAGCTTGTGGGCCGGATGCATCACGCGGTGGCCATGCTCACGTCCAGTTTAGCAAAGGGGGAAAAAGTCCCAATACATCATGTGATGCTGCCTTGACGATGTGAGTTTAACATCCCTGTCCTAGACCCAGGGGTGGGATGCCCCCATGTATCAACCGGTTTGGTAATTGCGCATTCGCGCCAAACGTGTGCTCTGCATGCATGCTACCCATTTTAAAAAGGCAAGCCCATACTTACCTTCAACTGCAGCCTCTGTGAAGAAAACAGCTGAGGCACGGCAAACCTCTCTGCCATGTAAATCAGCTGTGCTCTAAACAAAGGCATAAAACACAGGAAAGAGCAGGAGCAGGTGGGCCCACTTCCTTGTTGCAGCGAACTGGTTCGGAGTAAGCTGAACATGGGAACAAGGGGTTCTCCCAATCAAGTCCGAACTGGTAGAATCCCACCCCTGCCTAGATCCTTCCCCAAATGTTGTAATGGGAACTAGGGAGTGTGCCTCTTCTGTGGCAAACTCTACCCTATGTATTATTCTGTCCCCTGAACTCCAGCAGACCTCAACCACCCCTAATCATCTGAAAAGCTTTGAAGATGCGGGTTTTCCCCAAAGCACTGGAGGAAGATTGGATAACTGCACATTTGATTTGGCAGTTGGTTTTTGTTGTCCTTAACATGTTTAATTTTATATGTTGATTTAACTTTTGATTGGAAGCTGTCCAGAGTTGGTTAGAAGTTGGGCACTTTATATAAATGTTTTAAACAAATACAGGTAGTCCTTGACTTACAACAATTCACCGAGTGACCTTTTCAAAGTTACAAAAAGTGAAAAAAGTGACTTATGGTCAATTTTCCCTTATGACTGTACTAGCATCTCCATGGTCACATGATCAAAATTCAGATGATTGACAATTGACTCAAATTTATGACGGTTGTAGAGTCCTGGGGTCAGGTGATCCACTTTTGCGACCTTCTGACAAGCAAAGTCAATGGGGAAGCCAGATTCACTTAACAACTGGGTTATTAACTTTTCAACTGCAGTGATTCACTTAACAACTGTGGCAAGGAAGATCGTAAAATGATGCAAAACTCATTTAACAAATATCTCACTTAGCAACAAAATGTTTGGGCTCCATTGTAGTTGTAAGTTGAGGACTACTTGTATTGGGAACTATCTACCATATCAAACAAATGCCAAATGGTATATTTCAAAGTTCCCTGAAGTTTTCCTGAAATTTGTTCTGTTTCACTTTTAACAGTCTTGAGTTCTTTCAGTGTCAAGTTGTACTGATCATTTTTTTGCTACTTGACTATTAGCTTCTTTGTAGCATCCCACCCCCACTTTGCTGCCTGCGCTTACTGATCTGAAAAACCTTGTGCAAGAAGTTCCTTGCTGAGTCTTTCCTTGAGATTAAATTGAGGCCTGAGAAATTAGGATGCAGATTGCTACAGAGATGACTGATGATAGGATAGCAATAGCACTTAGACTTATATACTGCTTTACAGTGCTTTTATAGCCCACTCGAGGGGTGGGATGCTACTGGTTCTGCCTGGCTCTATAGAACCGGTAGCTCTGAAGAGCAGCAGACACCAAACTGGTTCTGTGTTTGCTGCTGTTTGGCCCACCCACCCACCTAGGCTCTTACCTGTCCTTTATTACCTGCTTTTTCAACCTCAGCTGCTTTGCGTGGCACAGCTGAGGTTGAAAAAGCAGGAAAGAAGTGGCTTTTCAAATGCTGCGCACCCACATGCAGTGCTTTTCAGCTGTCCGGGCAGCACAGTTTAAGGGTTTTTACACGCACACATAGCGTGCATCAGGCGCGTGTGCACGCGAAGCGCATATGCGCGGGCAAAATTTAGTCACCGAACCAGTAGCATCCCACCCCTGGAGGTTGAATCCCACCCTTGGCCCTCTCTAAGTGGTCTAGATTGAGTCAGTATATTGTGGCCCCCAACAATCTGGCTCCTCATTTTACCCACCTTGGAAGGGTGGAAGGCTGAGTCAACTTGAGGCTGGTGAGATTCAAACTGCCAAATTGCAGGATGCTTTCATTCACCAAAGTAAATGCAAAAATACCCTGCATTCCATCCATAAAATAGTCCCGAAAGTTGTTGTTTCCTTTAAATAATGAAAACAGTTTTGTTCCTATCAGAAGAAGAGTAAGGTTGGAAAAATGCAGATTAAACTGTAAAGCACCTTCCAAAGCTTTTGTCTCTGGTTGAAAGGAACATTGCTGTTTTCTTTCTCTCGTGATGTCTGCTCTTATATTTAAGGCAGACTAAATGGGAAGATAGATCCATTGGTGACAAATAAAAAGGCTTTCTCTTCCTGTTATCTTTATCTTGCTGACATCAGAAAACCCTTAAGACTTCTTTCCAGATGAATTTTTAGAGCTTTAGATGATTGTTCTCTGGTTCCTCTCTTTTAGATAATCAGCATTGCTAAACTATAATCTTAATTGAGATGCTCTATTTAATTGGGAACACCTTTTATCTTGTTAATAGGAATTGTAGATTAACAAAAGATAATGTTATTGTGAGTAACATGTAAAGAATGGTAGTTTATTAATGCTTCTTGATTTGGGAGAAGTAACCACAACTCTTAGGGCTGCTTGCTTCAAAAATTTATAATATATAATAATAAACATAGTCTTCACAGCATTGAAGTGCCCCGTCTATTTTAAAAAAAATAAATCCAGGTTTGGATTTGGGTTTGTTTGCTTTTAGGGACATAAGTAAACTGAACTGAACTGTGTCATGGAATAAAAATATTTGGTTTTTAGAAGAATGATTTCCAAGAATGTAATAATTAAACATCCCAGGTTTTTCATCTATTAGCTCATTTATTTTACTGTATTTTTCTCATTGCTTGTACCCATTACATTTGGAAGTTAACTTTATTTAAAAGTAAACTAATTTTTAAAACCTCACTTTAAGTTTACTTTAAATTAATTGTTCTACCTGTAATATAATACAAGCTACAGTTTAAATTGTTAAAAAATGGTTTGTCATCCTGTTTTAAAATTCTTTAAACCAGACTTTTGAAATTGTTTACTCATTATATAATTTATTTGCTTTCATTAAATTATCTGTAATTAATCTGTAATTACAAACATTGTTGGTCTAATTTCTTTCAGGTTTTTTAGACTGTTTAGGTTTTTTTAATCATCCCAGTTAAATAAATTTTAATAAGTTTTTCTGTTGTAAAAGAGAAATAGAAATGAAGACAATAATTATTAAGGCATCCATACTTATGAAGAAATCTAAGGTATTGTGGTACTTAAAGTGTTGGGTTGAGAATTAGAGCGAAGCCCAGTATCAGCAATGGAGCTCCTAAGTGAATATGAACATATTCTTACCCTTATTTATCCCATACATGTACTATTTTATGCTCTGGAAGAAAGGAAGGATTAATTCTAACAAAAACTAAACTAAACAACTAATATCAACAAAATGCGTCTACTGAGAATTTCAAGGAAATAAAACTTATTACAGTTAGTCCTTGATTTCTGACCATAATGGAGGCTTCTCTTTATGGTCATAAGTTCTGAAAGTCATAAAATGGATTAGGCATGTGACTGACTTGATTTTGCTACCTTTTTTTGCAGTGGTTTAATGTGGGTGCCACAGTCATAAAGCAGCCACCATTGTCATTAACTGAACACCATGGCCATTAAGTGAACCAATGGTTCACTATGGGCGCAGTTTAGCCCAAACTTGAAAGTAATCACCAGTTTTCTGCTAAATCACTGTAAATTGCAACCACGTTTGTTGAACACTGCAAATAGCTGTAAATATGGTCTGGTTGTTGAGTACCTGAAATTTGGTCAATTAACCATGGGAGAGTGACCACTGGAACTTTGAATCCAGGTTATAAATAGCAGCTGACTAGGTCCACTGTAAGTCCAAATGGGCACTAAGCAAGTAGTCATAAATTGAAGACTATCTGTATATTATGTTATGTTAAAAACATATGGAAAATTTTAACACTGTGATGTCTCTCTGGAAGTTAGTTAATGAAACTGCTTCAAGTATAAAAATAAATTCTGTAGCAATGAAAAGATTTACAGTTATGAATTTAGCCCAAATATCTGGTGAGAAAGGGGGTCGGGGGGGAGGGAGAGAGAGAAACATACTTGTATACATACCCATACATCTTTCTCTCACACAGTAACCTTCTGGGATCAAACAAGAAATGGTCTAACATATAGGTTATTTCCCATAATTTATATAATTATTAATCAAAGGTAATGAACTAGAAAGCTATGGAAAACAACATCATGGAAGAAGATAATGGCAAACCATTTCTATACTCTTGCCTGACAAAATCCATAGACATCTCCATGAACTTACCAGGAGTCAAGTTTGAATCAAAAGAGCCTTTTTTTTAAGCAGGTGACACGTGTTAGCCAGAGATCACCGAGGCGGCTGGCTGCCTTTGTGAAAGGAATTTTTTCAGGCATTGTTATGTTTACCTGCAGGACGCCTGAATGCTGGTAGACAATTGGGAGAGGCTCCTTTCTTGTCCCAACATGGTTTATTTGCTCACGGAAATTGAGCTGCTGACCTCAGCAGTGCGCAGGCACAGCATTTTACCACATGAGCCACTGTGGCTCCCCCCAAAAAGACATTTTGTTTCCACAGGTGCAGCACCTGGATGACTTTGTGCTAGATCATGCCTGGATAGAATTTTGATGGAAGATCTACTAGGATGGTAAAGTAACCTGTAAAGTGGTAACTTTCTGAAAAAGGCAGAGTGCTCAGGAGGTCACCAGAAACGAAAGATAATTTACTGGACAGTAGCTGTCTCATGTCTGCCTAAGTAACGATTATCTCCTGTAATCACAAATGACTCCATTTAATTTCAGATGAAAATTCCTCTAGTATTGCTGTTTAAAATCCATTAATGTGAATTGCCAAGAATTCAATAAATTACCTAGTGCATTCAAAGCCTATGATTTTCTCTATTATTTAGGAAAGTCCACTAAATTTTGTAATCACATATTTTTTGTTTTTACTGAGCTCATAAAGACCTAATCTTTATGTACTGTTTTGTCTTTGACTTGACAGTTAAGTTGACTTTTGTTTTATCATCTGTAAACAAGCAAAGCTGGCTTTGGTCCATAAATGAAATTTAAGCTAGAATTAATATTTTAAAATGAATTGGTTCTGAGTTCAGCAAAGCTATTTGCGGAAGACAAAAGGGCTGGCTTGCTTCCATCTTAAAATAAGCTCTTGGTGATTGAATGCAAAGACATGTAATAAAATAGCTTAATAAAACTATGTTTTTACTACAACATTTTGCCATTTATTGCTTTTTCAAGTCACTGAATGAGATGTATATCAATATATCCAATGGGCATGATATTAGAGAAAATCTGGTTTTATCTATGAAGGATTTAAATGCCTTCATTATCATTGTAGGCTAAATTACAATGTTGTTACTCAATCAAGCAGTTTTACTTTCTTTCAAGTTCATATAGAATGGTGATACAGTAAAAAAAAGTATCAATAATAAAACATTGTCAAATGTAAAACGTACTTCAAACCAGAAAATTTTTAAAAAGACCAATCTGCAAAATTCCAGTTGAAAGAACTAAATACTAATTTTTATTAGCTAGTAAAAAAAAAATACGGATGGACAGACCCCATCATGATTAGTTGCTAGAAAACAACAGAAACTGTCATATCTTTCATTAAAAAGAAGATTCATCCACCATAAAAGACAAGAGGTGAAACAATGCCTCACCCAGTGAGCTAAAATTATGACTGAGAAAGATCTCAACTTGAAGCACCAGTGCTACATCCAGAGTAAGGTAAATGAGTATCTCTCCATCTTAAAAAGTATCTGATTTACTTATTGGTAAAAATGTAATAATTAATCTCCTTCCACTCATACATTTATTTAGGGAACATTGCTGTGTTACAAATCTTAAATCCCATTATTGGCACCAGTAAATAGGTGTTGCCATCTGTCACATATGTTCCAAAAACATTCAGTGGCTGATAGTATCGCATGCCAATGAGAATTCTAGATGAAAAAAAAATACAGAACTTTAGAGTATATTTGTTCAGCTCTAGCATTATATTGTGCAACCAAGTCCCTAAATCCTGTACTGTTCAAAATGGGTTCAGAAAATGTCTTCTCCCAGACCACATAGTGCTGTTGGATTACCTTGCTCACAAAATGGCAGTTTGTAAAAACAGCCAAGCGGTTGTTTCCTTCTGCCTGTTTCAAGATGATTTGTTTCCCAGAAGGACTAAATTACCTAGCTCGCTTTAAACTGTCAAAAATCATACCTTTCTCCAACATACTCTCTCCTCTTTTCTTTCTCTTCTAAACCAAACAAACATTAAAGCAGATTGCAGAAGCTGTGGAAGGCAATCAAGGAAAGTGGCGGTAGGCCTCAATGCACTGATTTCTTCGTACTATGAACTGAGCTTATGAAACGGGTTCATCAAAAATGGGGAAAAACTGCTTGGTTGTAAGCAATTTTATCTTCAAAATATTTAGAAAGTATTTAGAAAACTGGTTATAATACAGGTAGTCCTCAGCTTACAATAGTCCATTTCGTAACCATTCAGAGTTACAATGGCACTGAAAAACATGACTTATGACCATTGCATCATCGCGAAGGTCATATGATTAAAATTCAGATGCTTGTCAACTGATTCATATTTATGACGGTTGCAGTGGTACCCGGGGTCATTGATCTCCTTTTGCAACCTTTTGATAAGCAAAGTCAAAATGTGTCAATGTTGTACATTGTACAAATTTCAGTCATATGTGCGTTTTTATTATTAGAAATGAAAGGATTTTGACTCTCAAAAGCTTAGTGCTAGTTCCCCCCACCCATCCCCCATTCTTCAACCTGTTCAAAACAGACAAAAATAAATAAATAACGTCTCAAGCAGCACCCTTCCAGGAACATCCTTTTCAGCCTTCTAGCTAGTTGGGGGAACAAGTTGCCCTGGGGAATGATTGGCAGTTTGGTGTCCTGTAGACACTTTGTATTTCTACTCTTATGTGTCTCAATTGCCTCCGGCAAATGATTTGCATATGATAGTGGCATCATATCATTCCTGAAGAGTTGTATATCCTGGCTGAAAAAGATCAGATCAAGTAGCTCTATGTGTGGTATTTTGTGCAGCTCATGATAAGGGGATTCTAAAGAAGATCCCACAATAGGATTGCATTGGCTTAGTTAAGGTTGCTATTTTGAACTATTTTTGAAAACTGTGGGTGCTTTTTATTAGAATCAACTGCCTTGCATCTTGACATTAAGATTGCTTCTTAATTATCCATAAGTACTGGAGCTCAAGTTGTGAAGTTGCACTAACAATAATCATTTTGCCATTTGAGCTAAAGGAGATTAACTGAGACAGATGTTTTGAAGCAAATTACGTCATACCAGGTAGGTGCTTCTCCAGTGGAAATTTGAGCACAGCACTTACTATTGCAGATGGCGTAAATCAAATATACACAGCACAGATTAAATACAAGTTAAAAGTTTATGACATAGTCAAGGATGTAGAAGTCAAATTCATATTACAGATGTGATAATTCTGTGCACATCATAAACATGTTTGTTATGCTGTGCAGCAATAAAATATCATTGATTAAATTTAGTTTTAATGGTAATTGAGTAATTTTATATTATACCCAAATATCTTTGGTCATTGTCACAGAATTTCTGCAGCTGATTTAATGTCCCACTATAGGGACACAATTCACAGCTCAGGGAAAGCATTCATCAGATAATATGTACATATTTTCCTTTCAGTCCCAAGGACTTTTGACTTCTGTCCTTTGGACAAAGTGTGGGAGCACAGGCCTCTACAGGGCAATGTTTCAATGTTCCCCTGTGTACTTACAAAAGAGGCACTATAACACTCATGCTTCAACCCTATTAGTAAAGGGACTGCAGGGTCACATGCTGATATAATGATGTCAGTCATTAGAGAATAACATCCTTTAAAATATGAACAGAAACCACTATTGTATATCTCAGAGAGAAATAAGTTGTGTAAGATGTCAGAAAAGGCTGAACATTTTGCAAAATTAGAAGAAAACAATTCTAGTAAGCTTATGAGCCTTTCACAGTCTTATATAGAAAAGTATCTGCTCCAGTCTGTTAACACAGAATCAGGCCAAACAGCTATCCTTCAGCATCCACAGTCACAAAATATCAAAAATGTGGACTCATCCAAAATGTGTCATAAAATATATTCCTTGTTGTACTTGTTTTATTTATTTATTATTTGTTTGTTTAGATATACAGCTGTTTGCTTTAATTATATTTTATATTATGTTTTCTTTCAATTAATTATTGGTATATGTCAAGCAATGACCATTATTTAATAGTGGAAACTCATATCTATATACATAATCTGCAGTATTCTATACAAAGCCCTCTCTTCCTCCCTCTTCTGTATTGCTACAGTCATGTCAGGAGTGCCATAGCTCTTCCAGGTTGAAAAGATTAGCTGGTGACATCACCAGCTGGGGATGTCCATTTGGAAGCTCCTTTCATGTTCCCATTAAGCTGCCTACCAAAGTAGTACCCATCTATCTACTCATTGTTGTCCACTTTCAAACAGTGGGGTCAGCAGGAGTTGGACTGAGTTATGGGAATTCACCCCATCTCTTGGCAGCAACTGGGGTCTCAAACATGAGCCTGTTGATCGTTAGACCAGCATCCTAACCACGTGAGCCACCGTGCTCCACCCTCTTCTGTATATGCCAGTAATTTATGTAGCAGTTTGTTTTCTGCTGCAGATTTCTTTCTGCTTTCTCTTGAAGAAATCAAGAGTAAAACAAGAAACATCTATCCTGTTACTCTGATATGGGTTTCTGATGGGTAAAGGATGCAAGCAATATGTGAGCAACTTTTGTGTTGCATCTGAAACAATTTTTAAGTTGTGTCATACAAGTCAGGTGATAAAGTTGAGTGATGTATTTTGCATCTGTATTTTCAATAAATAGGAAACATAGTCCATCACAAAGGGGAAAAGCAGAGGCCAGAAAACAATTCTGTAATGGTTAGCAATTTGAAAGTTGTCAGTAAGCAAGTAATTGACCTGTAGCTGTCTGGTGCTACCCGCTTTGCAAGATCTTTCATTATCAAGTACATTTTATCAGAAGTTAACCAATCTTCAATTTCACATCCTTGCAATATGTTATTAAAATCCCTGCAATGAGTGGGTGTAGACCAATCAGGTGTTTCAATAAAAACCCATGCAATTCATCTCTTTCCAATTCTTGATCTCTTTTTCTCTAATTTTTTGTTACTATTACAAGTTCCATTATTTCAGGTTCTTCCCCCCGTCCCACTTCTCCATCTCCTTTATCCAAGCTGTAATCTTTTTGTATTTCTCTGAATTGTCCCACCCAGAAGTGCACTGTTTCTTCTTTGTCAAGTGTTGCCTGATTCATTACACTTTTTCTGTTGATGGATTAATAGAAACATCTCTGATTCGACTGAAATGGGAGATTCTGTCTGTAGCATGTAATTCCAGTTTAGTATCTGCTGATTGTCTTGTTTATGGCTGTTGTCTACTGCTTTTTAAAAATGTCCATTGCTTCCTTGATCTTTCTTGTCTCTAGGTGTTATTTCTTGATCAGATATTCTTTTGTCTTCTTGTACTTCAGTTCTTTTTTTCTTTCATCTGTTCTAGCTTGCTTGCCTCTAATCTTAACATATGCTGATCTTACTTTCCAAGATGATCTTCCATTTTGGAGATGGTATTTTATCCCACCTTTTTATATATAACTCAAGGCAGTGAACATATCTGATACCCTTACCTCCTATTTTCCCCCAAAATACCAACCCTGTGAGATGAATTAGCTGAGAGTGATTGGCCGGAAGTTACCCAGCCAGCTTTCATATCTAAGAGATATGATCTATGACAGGGGTTGCCAACCTTTTGGACCTCAGGGACCACCAAATTCGTAATTTTAAATCCTGGGGACAACTAATATGAATTTTGACTGATGGTGGCTTGCTGGCATTGATGGGACAGAGACAGAGACAGAGACAGAGATCTGATCTAACCTCTCTCCCTCTCTCCCTCCCTCTCTCTCTCTTTCACACACACACAGACACACACACACAAACACACAGAGGCAGGGCTGGGATTCAAATTTCTTAACAACCGGTTCTTGGGCATCACCTAATTTGTGGGTGTGGCTTGGTGGTCATGTGACTGGCAGGGCATGGCTTATATGTAAATATTATAAATATTGATGTAAATATTGATTTTTTTATTAAAAAAGAGCAACTTTTACCCAAAATCAGGCAAAGCAGGCAGGCAGATTGAGTTGCTCACAGAATCACAGATTAACTTAGAGATCTATGATTCTGCAATTGCCTACCTGAGTCTGTCACATAAACTTTGGTTGCAAGCAAACTCATACAATTTGCTAGCAAGCAAACTCACAAAATTAACTCACAACACACCATGTATGGAAATATTGATTTTTTTTATTAAAAAAGAGCAACTTTTATCCAAAATCAGGCAAAGCAGGCAGGCAGACTGAGTTGCTCACAGAATCACCAATTCATTCAGAGATTTATCTTTCTGCCCTCAGTTATCTGCACTGAATAATAGAAGCTTCAGTCCTAAGGAAGATCTAAAGATTAGTTAGAAAGCAAGAAATCCAATGATTTCCTGCTTTCTAGCAAATCTAAATCTCCCAGCACAGCAGAACAGCTAATGGTCGGGGGAGGAAAAATAGCAACTTAGCAGGCAAGTTTACCAGGTAAGGAATGAGTGGGCGAGGAGGGTTCCTGGGGGCCATGTGGGGCAGCCACAGCCTTGTGTTCCGGCGCAGCCTGGATTAATTGCTTGGGGGGGCTGACATTTCTCTGTGGACCACCAAAATTTTCTAGCTGACCACCAGTGGGCGCGGTCCACTGGTTGGCGACCACTGAGTTATGATATATATGATATCCTATATGATGTCATATGTGTGATATCATAGATATATATACAGTATGATACTTATCATATGATATATGATCGACTTAGATCTAGGAAGATCTTCAAATATTTTTGAATGCATCCAGGAGCAAAACCGAATTGGAAGAGAGAATTTATGGATCAAGAAATAATCCTAGAAGTGAATAGGGC
This sequence comes from Notechis scutatus, assembly GCF_049901735.1. Lineage (NCBI taxonomy): Eukaryota > Metazoa > Chordata > Lepidosauria > Squamata > Elapidae > Notechis > Notechis scutatus. Next base: position 122,577,091 of record NC_142009.1, on the reverse strand, counting down.
TGAGGGATCTGATCTCCCTATGTTACTTGGGGGAGATTGAATGGGTTGAGAGTGGGAGTGCCTAAGTGTACGAAATATGCATAAATGGGAATTGCCGGCGGATAACAACATGCAGTGCGAATGTGGGAAGACACAGAGCTTGGCCCATTTGTTGTTCTGTTGATTACTACCAGTAGAATATACTGAAAATGATTTGTTTCTGGCCAAGGTGGCCTCATATTGGTAGCTTAAGGTTTGATCTGGACACAAAATAAATAAATACAAATAAAATATCTAAGGGAGGCCCAGAACTCACAGTCTCTTGCTACTTAGGTCAGAATTTTAATAACTGCACCATTACCAGATTGGAAGCAGTGTTCTTAAATTTATTCTCAAGAGTTTGAGGATATGGATCTATAATGTAGGAGGAAAAAATTCATTCACATATGTATGCTAATATACTTGTAGTATTCAACTTTAAAATGTTTCCTATAAGAATGAACTGTATTTTTTTGCGACTTCCATTACTCAATAATAGGAAAATATACCTAGTCAGTTTTCAAACTGCAATAGATATACCATACTTTTTAAATTACGAACCATTTATTGGTCCTTCATAATTCTTTTTTTTCCATTAAATTTTATTTAGTTTTCAAAATTTAAAAAACATAAAATAAAACTTTATACATCATTATATCAACATCAAGACATCTTTTACATTTCCTTATCATCTTTCTATATACACATTTCTTTCATTATATAATTTTAACTTAATATTTAAATAAATATAGATAGATATGAATATAGATATAAGTATTTATATAGTTTCTTACTCTTTACCTCATTGTAATCCTAATTTATTTGTCATTTGATAGAATATTTTTGGTAATGTTTTTCTTTTTAAAAAAAAATCCATACTCTTATAGTCTTTTTCTTGATTCACTATCATAATTCTTAATTAGTTAACTTTGAGAAAATATTGTCTTATCATGCTTTGAAATGATCCAGAACTCTTTTAATTTTTTAAAATTATTTTTCAGAGCAGTAATATCTATGAGTATATAAAACAGAAATTATAATCACTCATATATTGGGAAAAAATACAATGCAAAAATAAAAAGTGTAAAGATAGAGGGGGAGGAATCATTTTTGACTCTGAAGTAATTGCTGCAGTGGTTGTGATTTGGCCAGAAATTTGAAGGATTTCTTAAGATTTTTACTGTTTATTGCTTATATTTCTTAATAAAATAAAATTTAAGAAATGATATGGATTCTGAAATAAGAAAGTGCTTGTCTGTAATACTCCATTCTGTACTTCATACAGCTTTGAGAGGGTGATGGAAAATATGAGCAGAGACTTTAATTAAATATACATATATTAGACATGCTAATCTAGACTGAGTCAAAGGCTGAAGAAATACCTCTGACAGCAGAGCTGGAAGGGTAAACAATTTGGGGATTAATTTGGGATTAATTTAGAAACATGTAATGCCTATGTGACATTAGGCTGTTGAGAACTGAAGCAAATAAGATCTAATCTATGGGTCAAACTGAGAAAAATAATAGTTCTAAGTGAAAAAGGCTATTGACCTGCCTCAAGTGCTTTGGAATACAGATTCAAACTGTATAAAAAGGGGAAGAAAAGTTGTGAGAAAAGTAAGATGTTCTGAAAAAAAAATAAGACAAAGTAAATCAGAAATGCTACTTTACAGGTAGTCCTTAACTTACAACAGTCGCTTAGTGATTGTTCATAGTTACAACGGCACTGAAAAAGTGACTTATGACCATTTTTTACACTTACGGCTATTGCAGCATCCTCATGGTCACGTGATTTACATTCAGATGCTTGACAACTGACTCACATTTATGACGGTTGCAGTGTCCCAGGATTATGTGATCCCCTTTTGCAACTTTCAGACAAGAAAGTCGTCAGAAATGGGAAACCAGATTCACTTAACAACCATGTTACTAATTTAACAACTGCAGTGATTCACTTAACAAATGTGGCAAGAATAGTTGTAAAATGGGGCAAAGCTCACTTAGCAAATTTCTCACTTACCAACATAAATTATGGGCTCAATTGTGGTTGTAAGTTGAAGACTACCTTTATTTTAATCAGTGGAGAAGGAATAGAAACCAGTTTGGTTTAGTGATTAAGGCACCAGGTTAGATATTAGGAGACGGTGGGTTCTAGCCCTGCCTTAGGTGTGAAACTAACTGGGTGACTTTGGCCCTTTCATTCTGTCTCAGCCACATTTACCTCATAGGGTTGTTGTGGGGAAAATAGGAGAAGAAAAGTGTATTAGGTATGTTTTCCACCTAGAGGAGGGGTATCAAACTGGCGTCTCACGGGCTGGTTGTGTCACGTCTAGGCCACGCACACCCCAGCTTTGCAAATGAGAAAAACATTGCAAAACATACTGCAACAGCAACGTGATGCGGCGAGTTTGACACCTGTGACCTAGAGTTACTTATAAATATAATAAAAGTGGAATTTAAAAAATTGTACAGGTTTTTGTTGGAGGTGGTAAAGGAAAGGAGGAAAGACATCTTGTGGAGCCTTGGAGTCATAATTGGTCCAGCTGTTGTTTTAGGCCCAGAAGAACTGGGATGCAAAAATACTTATAATCACTATAAGGCAGCAAGAATAGATAAAAAACTTTATGCCATCTCGTGGCTATGCAATATTTTGCAGCTTGAATCTGATAGTATTATTTTTAGCTGAGTCATTGAGCTGTTTAAAAATATACTTGGAATACATAACTTATTCGGTGTCTATAGATTTTTGTCCAAGGAATTTGTTTATTTTCATTTATTTCCCACCATAATCTAAAGTTACTCTGTGGTTTTTCAGTGACTGTCAACTGATTAATAAAGATTAATTCAAACTGAGAATGTCTAAAATACTATTAGATATATTTGGCCTTGTGTGTAACAGAAAAAGTCTCCCATCCTGATGTTTTACTTTGCTAATATTTGTAATTATATATGAACATATACATGCACACATTCTATACATGTATATGTTGTTGTAAATGTTTATCTTACTTTTCTTCCTGCAAGCTTCACAGTTTCCATATGATTTCTATTCTATTCTCCCATGAGCTGTTCAGAGCATCCAGTAGTGGGAGGTGCTTCAGTCTCTGCATGTGTAGGCTGGGCTTAATTTGTGGAACGCTTTTCCTCCTCCACGGGACTCCTCCCCAGCATTCCCAAGTTTTTGCTCAGCCTCGTGAGAGATAGGCAGTGCTTGTGATTCTTCCTTGGCTGAAACAGGAGAAAAAATTCTTTCGTTGCCAGCAGGTTTGACAGTATATCAGCTTGTCTTTAGCCTTCTATTCCATTCCGATTTCTAAAGTTGGCTCGCATTGTAGAGATCGCAGCCAGACAGGTCCGACTTAGGGAAGTGCCAATTCATGCCCCAAAGCGGCGGGAGGTTTTTTCGGCACTGCTCCGTGCCCCCTTCCCACAGCCGGTATTTCTACCCCTGCCATTTCGACTGATTGCTGCAGCGTTTTCTTTTAATCAGCGGTGTGACTTTTCGCTCCAAACTAAGTCGTATCGCTCTTCCACCCCTCTGAACGCCATTTGCAGTGGAGGATTTAAACACTTGGTACCTTCTACCCTTCCCCGCTGCTTAGCTTCATAGAAAAAGCCATCGGAGGCTATTCATTTACAAGGCGGGAGTTTGCTGCTGAGGAGCGCGCCAAAAGATTAACTGCCGGAGGCCATCTTTTCTGTCAAGACCTCGTGGCTGTGCGCCAGTATTCATTCTCATGCTGTGTAAGGTAGCTCTGCTCGGAGCAGAGGTTCCCTTCAGATATTCTGGGAACCATTATACCCTTGTCTTGATTTGTTTTCATTCGAGGCTATCTTTACATTTAAATTGTTGGCTTAACCCTCACAGCCCAATTAACCCAGCGGCACAACGGCGAGCACCCAGGCCTGTGTCCGCCTGTGCAGGGAAGTTGTTGAAGGCCTCTACCCTTATCAATCTGGGCCTTTAGGCGTTCTCAATTTGGCTGTTTGGCTTTGCTCTGCATGTAACATCGTGCCACTTAATTAACATTCTTATACTTATTAATATATATATATATATATATATATATATATATATATATATATATATATATATATATATGGCATTCGGCTTTGTTCGGGTATTTTCCCACGTCATTGTAGTTGTTCTTTTAAAGTTGTAGCAACGTTTCAGCAGAATCTCATCTGCCATCATCAGGCTTCTGTATAGTGTTCGTCTGTGAGTCAGACTTTTACAGTGGTTTCAGATTTAAATTTGGGGCAGCCTATTGCTGTGCCAGAATGGTTTTTTCTTCATCCTGATTGGTTGGGAGTCTTGGTCTGTGTTTATTGGTCTTGGAGTTTGCTGTGTTCTGCTTGATTGGTGTTTCTAATATCTTCTGTCTGTTTTTTGGCTCTTTTTGTACCTTGATTGGCTGGCAGCATTGTGTTACTTTATTGGAGGCCTTTAGTGCAGCTTGGCTTCGGGTAAATGGACGGCTATATGTATCTATCTATCAATAATAATAATAATAATAATAATAATAATAATAATAATAAATTTCTGATATTTCTGAATGCAAGCAGCACCATATCCAGGCATGCAACAAAGTACTTCCTAACGGCAAGCCCCCCCCGCCACCACCCCCATTTCGCATGTTTAATATGAGCCTTAACTGAGATACGACTCATTTTAGATAAGTATTATTCAAAAAAAAAAGAGAGAGAGAAAAGGGGGCAATAAAACCATTATCAGGGCAACCGGTCTATCCTCAGATCAAGCCCCTGGGCATCCCAACCGCCTTCACAGTATTGCATTGTATAAAAAGCATACTGCAATTACAATTTGAATTGAAATGGCAGACAGTACCAGCTCTCAGACCTCATCCTTGAAGGCAAAAGCCAAATCTCAACACAAACCTAAGCAGGCTAAGGGGAATTCTAAAGCCTCAGAAAGGGACGCTATCAGGCGCCATAAAGCTTTAGAAAAGCAGATAGATAAGCGCACTCGGGAGGCGCACAATGTCTCACAGGACTTCCCTTCCTCCAGCCCAGGTCCATCTACCTCTTCCCTCCCTCCTCCTCCCCTAGATCTCTCCCTCTCATCCAGTCACAGCTTGGCTCCCCAAGGCCAACAGGCCCAAGTGCCTGGGACACCGACCACGTGAAGGGCTCCCGAAGCCACATTCACTCCGACGGCTGCTGGTCTTCGTCAGGGCAATAGTCTTACTGAGGAGGTTCCAGAGAGGATGAAAGCCTGGATGGAGCTGGCAATCTGCCAGGGAATCGCAGCGAGGCTTCAACATGCAGTTATGACCAGGGAATATCCTGTGATTACCGATCATGATTCCCAATCGCTGAGGTCATTGACCAGGTCAGAGCAGCACCATACCCAGGTACAGTTACAGGGGGAGGTCCCCCTCCAAGGGCCGATGGAGGAGGAGGAGGAAGAAGTGGATCAAATTGATCAAATGGATGAGACTGAATCAGGATCAATACATGATAGCGAGCCCCTGTCAGAAGCAGACCCCTTAGAAAGGGGAATGTCTGAGGATGAGGGCCTTATTCCTGACCAACCTGTTTTCACAGGGTTATTGCGCCCACAGTTTTTCAGATCTCTCTTGTTTAAGGCAAAAAATATTGCACGCCTAAACAAGTCGACCCCTTCCACCACACCAACTCTTTCGGAAGAGGGACCAGAGGATCTGATTTTCAACCAACCAGTAGTTGAAGCAGAAGTGATCCCAGTTCCTCCAATGTTTTCGGATCTGGTACAGAAGCAGTGGGCCTCTGCAGCGGTGTACACAGCCCCCACTGGATATGACAGGAAATATTTCAATTTGGCCCCTGATTTCTCAAAATTATTGAATACTCCTGAGGTAGATCAACCTATAGTGGGATTAGTGTCCTCTCCCATTCCCAGTGATGCACTGGAGGCATTAAAGCCGGAGGAAAAATGGGCCGAGCTAGCCCTATGCAGAGCCCATCAGTCTGACGCGTGGGCCATCAGAGCAGCCACGGGCGCCTCTTTCTTCACGTGTTCGTCTCTCAGATGGCTCCGCCTCTTACAGGAACATGTCCCTAATTCTAACCTTAGAGCGCACCAGATATTGCTAAACATATTGCTGCTGCTGAATTCTCAGCTGATGCAACTTATCATGCAGTCAAGTTTTCAGCCAGGGCCATTACTTCACATGTCACAGCATGATGCTTGCTATGGTTAAAACAGTGGCAAGCTGACTTTAAGCACAAATGCAAGCTGGCTTCATCCCCAATTGTGGGAGACAGACTGTTTGGCCCTTCCCTTGATCTGCTACTAATCGAAACCCGTAACAAAAAGAAAATTCTGCCTTCCCTTTTTCGGAAGTCAGATCCTAGAAACCCCCAGTCCTTTCGGAGGGGATCCTTTCGACCCTTTTACCAGGGATCCTTTTCACCCAGATACCAGAGACCCCCATCATTCAGACCAGGGCAGCAGCCAGATAGGTCCGACTTCGGGGATAGGAGCAGAAGGGGTGGTCAATCCAAAAGATCCTTTCGGGGAGCAGGAAACAGGCCTTTTCGGCGTCCAAGGTAACTCCCGGGACCCGACCCCCATTGGTGGATGTCTTAAATTATTTGCCGACCAATGGGACTCCTCAACCTCTGATTCCTGGGTCAGAGACATGATCAGATTTGGCCTTGCGCTGGAGTTTCAATCCACTCCCACAGATTTTTTCATGTTATGCCCTCTCTCCAGAGACCCGGTTAAACGTAATCTCATGGAAGCGGCTATCCAACACCTACTGGATATAGGAGCCATCCAACCAGTAGCTACCACTCAACGAGGGCGAGGTTTCTATTCACATCTCTTTGTTGTGCACAAAAGTTGGGGGGGGGAGAGTGATATTAGACCTGAAATGTCTCAACCATTTCTTAGTATATCACAAGTTTAAAATGCATACCCTGCAATCTATCTTACTTGGCATCAGAAAGGGGGACGTCCTCACGTCCATAGACTTGATGGAGGTGTACCTGCATATTGCTATTCGGCCTTCCCACTATAAATTTATGAGATTCTGTTATAATAACCACCATTTTGAATATGTGGCCCTTCCTTTCAGACTAGCTTCTGCCCCTAGGACCTTCACGAAGGTTCTCGCAGCGCTAGCTGCTCATCTCCGGGACATCCCTGTATGACTCCAGTGTTATCTCGATAACATCTTGATTTTGTCATCTTCTGCCCATCAAGCAGTCAAAGACACCCAGAACACATTACAATCCCTACAAAAACATGGCTTCTCAATAAATTGGAAAAAGAATCAATTAACACCATCAACTCGGTTAACCCATCTGGGGGCTGTCATAGATATGGTGGTAGCAAAGGTTTACCTGTCACCAGATAGACTAAATAGCATTCAGCAATTAGTTAAGGAGATCAGGGGTCTTAAGAGGGTGTCCCTAGCTGAACTATCAAAATTGTTAGGCAAGATGATCTCATGTATATCTATCATCCCTTGGGCCCGGCTCCACACTAGATCCCTCCAATGGTTCCTGCTCCCGTACCAGCGCTCCGGCCGAAGCAACTCCAAACACAAGGTCAGGGTACCACCAAAGGTCCTCACATCTCTCTTCTGGTGGACCAGACCAGTCATCAACAGAGGCTGCCTCTTCAAGGAGCCACACAGACTTACCATCACCACCGATGCCAGCCTGTTTGGATGGGGAGCTCACGTTCAATCGCTTACAACCCAAGGCCGCTGGTCCGCCATAGAACAGTCGTGCAGCATAAACTGGCTGGAGCTTTGAGCAGTACACCTGGCTCTCTGCAGCTTCCTTCCTCAGGTACGCGATCAGCACATACTAATACTGACCGACAACGTAACAGCCAAAGCTCACATAAACAAACAGGGGGGCACACAGTTGAAACATCTCACGCAGGAAGTGGAGCGCTTGTGTCGCTGGGTGGAGACCAACCTACTTTCCATCAGAGCAGAGCACATTTCGTGTCTGTCGAATACACAGGCAGACTGGCTGAGCAGGGCCACCATCGATCAATTGGAGTGGTGCCTCCATCCCTCCCTGTTTCAAGAAGTGGTCAGGACGTTTGGACAGCTGGTGGTGGACCTGTTTGCTTCCCCCCTCAACACTCAGCTCCCGAGATTTTTTTCCAGGTACCCCTCGCAAGGAGCAGAGAACTTCAACTCGCTCCGCTGTTGTTGGCCCCCGGGACTCCTGTATGCATTCCCGCCCCTTCCACTGATTTCCAAGGTCATCCAGAAATTGCTAGATGAGAGGACGGAACCACTTCTAGTAGCTCCTTACTGGCCCAGATGGCCATAGTTTGCAGACCTCCGCAGTCTCTCCGTATCAGCTCCATGGAGAATCCTGCCAGCCAGGGTTTCGTTAACTCGGGGCCCCTTCAACATCTGGACTCTCAATGGTTGCACCTGACCGTCTGGAGGTTGAGCGGAGTTGTCTGAAGAGTGAAAAGCTTTCCAACAGAGTTATTGCCACTATCCTAGCCACCAGACGCCCCTCAACAACTCGCATTTACAATGCCACATGTCCAGTTTCTGCAAATGGTGTACCGAGTCTCGAATTGATCCCACCTTTCCTTCTGTGGCTTAAATCCTAGAGTTCTTGCAAGAGGGACTTGACAAGGGTTTATCACCTAATACGTTGAAAAGACAGGTGGCGGCCTTGGCGTCAGTTCTCACTTGTGAAGGCCTATTTTCTCTTTCCCATCATCCACGCATATGGTCTTTCCTTTGAGGAGCCACAAATTTACGCCCTCCAGCGGTACACCGCTATCCCACCTGAGACCTTAACAAGGTTCTTGTCGCACTCACTAAGGGCCCTTTCGAACCCTTAAAATCATCAAGTCTACAATTTCTGACGTATAAAGTAGTTTTCCTTGTAGCGATCACTTCTGCTCGTCATATTTCGGAGATTGCAGCCTTGTCTATCAGACAAGATCTTTGTGTTTTCCATGCTGACCGGGTGGTCCTTCGCCATTTATACCCAAAATTAACTCAGCTTTTCATAGGGCACAATACTTCCTAATTTTTGCCCCAGACCATCCCAAGGGATGGAACTGCAATGGCATAGACTTGATGTGAGGTGAGCATTGCGAATATATATCAACTGCACAGTGGCTTTCAGAAAAACGGAGGCCTTATTCATGTCCTTTCAGCCCAACACTCAGGGATGCAAGGTCTCACCTTCTACGATAGGCCGTTGGCTACGGGCTGCAATAGCAAAAACGCATCAGACTCAAACCCTGCAGGTGCCCAGGGGCATAACAGCTCATTCAACAAGGAGCACTGCAACATCGGTAGCGTGGGCCACACAGGCACCAATAACTGAAATTTGTCAAGCCGTAACTTTGGCTTCCCCATCGCCATTCATTAGACATTATAAAATAGATGTGTTTGCATCCGCTGAGGCTTCCTTTGGCAGAAGAGTTCTGCAACGGGTCCACAGGGACCAGGAGGAGATTCCAGGCCAGATGGAGTCCCTCCCTTAGGACAGGCCAAGCTTTGGTATGTCCCACTACTGGATGCTCTGAACAGCTCATGGGAGAAAGGGAGTTGGTACTTACCTGACACGCCCGTTCTCTTTGAGCTGTGAAGAGCATCCAGCCCCACCCTTTTTCCATCTGGTGGGGTCCTGTTTCGGCCAACGAATTGTTAGGGCATTGAGGATGAGGGCGTTTATTTCTCTCATCTTCGCCAAAACTGGGGAATGCTGGGGAGGAGTCCCGTGGAGGAGGAGGAGGAGCATTCCACAAATTAAGCCCAGCCTAAACATGCAGAGACTGAAGCACCTCCTGCTACTGGATGCTCTTCATATCCAACTCGATGTGTGGCCAACTCGATGTCACTCACATCTAGGGGCGCCTCATTGGCCTCTACTCATTCCCCCCTCCCAGCCACTCCTCCCCTGCTTGTCCAGACTTCTCAGGGCCCCAACAGGAAACACTTGTTGGAGCTAAGCAGCCACCAAAAGAAAGAGTTGGCAAACAGCTGGGTAGTCTGCTTCCCCTCTGACATACTTAATTCATCTCAAAGTACTTAACCATTGGAGGGCCTTTACTCTGACACAGTGTGGCCTCAATTGCCCTTGAAAGCCAATATAAGATTTTTTTATTTGGGGAGACAGTGTCCCTTTGACTCTGGCCACAAAGCATGCACTGCACCAGTGCCTGTGTTGCAAATATTCGCACTACCCTCATCTCACCATTATTGCACAAATACCCAGGGTACAGAGGACAATGCTATTCCTCCCTGCTGCTTTCAGATGCTAACCCTGCTGCAGCATATAATATTGCCAGGTTCTGCACAGCAGCACTTAAAATTCTGTGCCATAAACTAGTTTTAAAGAGCATCTAGTTTGTCATTCTACAGTGCTCTATATTGTGATAGATTTAGTCTGCCACATACTAACTTTGATGCTCCCCTATATCCATTTAATGGTTTTAGACTTTTGATGTTATATACAGTACATTTTTGTTTTATAACTTTTAGCTGTTTTAATTATAAGACTTTGATTATTTTCTATGCCTTTTAATTGACTGTGCCCTACCCTCCTTATACTGGTCTTTGGCTGTAAAAGATTTGATGATATGAAGCTACCGGCTCACACAGGCCGGGCCTTATTTTTCACGGCGCCCTTTGGGACCCTTCACCCATCTGCCCGGCGCCCCAGCACCCCCTAAGGGCGCAAGACCCTCCCCACCACACCTTTGGCGACCCAAGACCTTGCCCCCTTCTCCTCCCATCCCCCGCTTGAGTCCTAGCTGCCCCCTTGGGCGCCCCCGCTTGGGCCCCCTTGAAGCGCCGCTCGCTTTGGGCCATAATAAGGCCGGGCCTTATTTTTCCCACCCCACCCAACCGGCGGCGCCCAAGAGCCGCCCACGCGGCGCCCAACGGTAGTATATCTTTAACAATTGCACAGAAAAGCAGATTTTTGTCAAATGCTGATTTTCATACTCTGGCAGCATTAAGATATGATAAATTGCATGTACTTCTCTCTCTCTCTCTCTCTCTCTCTCTCTCTCTCTCTCTCTCTCTCTCTCTCTTCCCCCTCCCTCTCTTTGATTTGTTTTTTTGTTGGTGATAAGTTGTTCTTCTAGCTAGAAGCGTTATCTCACTTACAAAATAGCTGTTTCCTTCTGTACCCTCTCCTGCATGTATCAGATAAATGCTTTTGTCTGCCAACCATAAGACTGTCAGCAACTACATGAATGCTTTCCTGCCAGAAATTAGGGATTTTGGGGGTGGGTGGGTAGAAAGTAGTGTTTTTTGCTTGCTCATCTTGAAGCATAGCATGGATAACAAGAAATATTCCATTTAAATTATCTTCAGCCAAAACACCACAGATTTAATCAGTGGGCACTGAACAGAAGCTGTTCATTGTCATCACTTTGCTTCTAGGAGTCCATTAAGATAGGCTTCCTGCTGTGGGTATCTCCCAGGTATGAGAGAAAGGAGGATGCAGGGATGATCAAAAGCCAAGATCAGGAATATTCACTTTAAGCCTCTTTTAAAATAAAACGTATGTTACAGAATGTCAGGATGTGTAATGCTGATAACATGTTAAAATCTAGCTGTTTACTTTTTAGGGAAAGGCACTCTTGGAAAATTATTTGGAAAGAAGTGTTTTACACCTTGTGTGACCACCTCTTTGCTATTTATTAAAGTAGGCTGTTTCAATTTTGTCAGGGTTCCTGGCAAACCTGGAAAAAAAAGGCTAGTGTTTTAAAAGTTAACTCTCTTCTTTTTTTCCCCCAGCCTTGCCCAGAAGCTTGCAAGAAGACAAACTTTTTAATAGATAAGAAAGAAATGTCCTTATGCAAGGTTTGAAGCACTTATTCTAAATCACTCCAAGTCATTTAAAAAATGTTCACAGCCCTATTCATTTTTGCCTCAACAGGCTGAAAAAGAAAGGCTCAATACAATCTTTTAAAATGCCAGATATTTTCTTAATGCACCTAAAACTTGCTTGGTGGATGAAACCCTTGACAAGAAAAGTGTATCAACCGAATTCTTAAGTCTTTTAGCTTTAGTCAAATACATTTCTAAAATTGCTCAAGAACATTTCATATCTGTACTAATATGATCTCCATAAAACTGCCAAGGTCAACATGACCCGGAATGTTATTCAGTGTAAGAATCAACCATGCAAGCTAAAACTGCTTGCAGGCCTGTCATGTTTTATATTATGTGTATCTTTCTTTCTCTTTTTGAATACATTCAAATCCCTACTAAACTCAGTAGAAAAAAATATTCATATTATGTTTTAGGAAATGTTCTGTTTCTTCTTGGTGTAAAATAAAGAATAATTTGTATTAAATCTTCACATTTTCATACAAGAATTTTGTAAGGATTTTGAGATTAATTCTGAACTCTATATAACACAGACTAATGTTCAACTTTAAAGCACAGGGTTCAAAGTATCACTAAAAATACGGATGTGAACTTTGTCTAGTCTATATTAGTATAGTATAAAGCTTGTGCAATCCCATAATTAAGTTCTTTCAGCACATATGCACTGCAGTATTAGTACAAATAACTTTCCAGCCCAGTCAGTAGTGTCAATTCATTGTTATCTTAGGGCAAATTGAAACCATTTCCTAGCTCACTTGACATGATTCGAGATGCAGGGGAAAAGAGACCATCACATCCTTGGCTGCTGATTTGCTTCTGGGTGCAATTCAAAGCATTGATTGTCACCTTTAAAGCCCTTCATGATTTGGGACTGGATTATTTGAGGTACGATGTCTTGCCGGTTACGTCTATCCACCCCTGGGGAGGCAAGAATGTTGCAGGTCCCATCTCCTAAGGAGGTACAATAAAAGAGAAGTAACATATGAAATACCAGGTAGCCTGCCCGCCAAGTGAAGAACAGGAGAAGGATGTTGACCTTCTCTTACTTACATTTTATATATCCAGAAGGCTTTCCTTATCATATTAAACTTCATAAAAGATTATCTGGAAGAATGCAGTCTTTCAAATATGTTTTTATATTCCTTTGATTATACAATCCCCCCAAATACTGTCAAGGATAATTAATCATCTAAACTTAAGAAACAGTGGGGTCCTTGATGCTCTCTGAGCTTGGTTGTTTCCTTGCATGACCCAACTAGATAACATCATCAGTGCTAAGAGGGAGTGGGGTTTGCTCTCATTTTGTATCCTAGTAGCTTGCTTTGTCAATGCTGGTGTGAGTGTTCTTGGTTCTTGATTAGGCTGTTGTTTACTGTTTGTTTGTCTGAGTGCCTTGATTGGTGTATTGTTTACTACTTGAATACCTGCAAATTCAGAAAATTCAATATCAGAAAAAAAAACCATAGACTAATTTAGCAGTGAGATTGATTTTTTTCTTTTTAATTAGTAAAAGCAAAAAATTAAACAATAAAAAATGTTGCTCAGAAGGCCTATAATAGAGATGTAATATGGTGTAGAACTTAATGACAAAAGACTATTCTTGCTTTTATTGATTTTCTTTAAGTGGTTTTTACATTCACTGGAAAAAGAATAGGCTGAGTTTTGCAATAGTTCTAACAGCTGGAGAGAGATCTTCTTTACCTTATAAGCAAAAAATGTAATTTATAGTTAATGTGTAAACTGCCCAGAGTCACTTTGAGAGCGATCTAAATTTGACAATACATAAATAAAATACATTAATAATAACATCTAATGTGATCACTTTGTTCAGGAAAGCATGGCAATATTTAACAAGAGAAATAGTATTGTTCATTACAAGGACTTTTTGTGCAAATTTTATGTGATGAAATCACAGAAGGCATGGCAATGATGCTGTGGTGTCCTGGGAGACTTTTCTAATTTTGGGGAGGATAAGGAAAATAGTACCTTAAGTGCTCGGTGTCTAAATACACATACGCATATATACATATAGATGTATAACAGACAAAAATGTACCGAAGCTGCTGTTCCTTCCACCCACCATTTAAAATTTACTTTCCTGTGGAGGAAATTGAGTGCTAAAGAAATATACTTGATCAACCCACACTATACGATAACAACTGGGGTCAGATGATGGTCACACTTCTTATCAAGAATTGAAGAATTACAGTTTAGCCCTTGTCTGTTTCTAGGTTCAAATTCAGAGTGCATGGGTGTACTTTTCTTTGGAGCCTACCTCCATTAGGTGATAAATCTATTTGAATATTGTGCAAGACTAACCCAAGTCACTTTGCTGCTTAAGGCAAAATGGCACCCTCTACTCATTCTGGTGGAGAGAAAGGAGGAAGATATTATTTTGGCAACAGAATATCTTCCACTTCTACCATATTTGAGATAATAGATGAGCAAAACAATAAAGTATATGACCTACTACACAAAGTTTTGCTCTCAAATAACTTACCACCATCTTCTGACCTCTGTTATATGCTGAATATGGAAAACAACTAGCTCTGCTTATAAGTACAGTATAACTAGTCATGGTGGTTCCAGGTTAGTCCCATTATTGTTGTTCTGTTGGTAGTCCTGTCCCCTCGTATGTATGTATGTATGTATGTATGTATGTATGTATGTATGTATATTTAAAAGCACAACTATAATGACGTGGGAAAATACCCGAACAAAGCTGAATACCATATATATATGCTCTGGCATGGCCCTGGCGGGATGAGCGGAGGGCCTGGCGGGGAGGCACTTGCTGCCTTGGTGAGAGCTCTGCCGCCGGGCAGGAGGGCTCGCCTGTCAGCTGCGCTGGGCGCCCCAGGCAAAGCTCTTTGTGCTCCGCCTGGGGCGCCCAGCACAGCTGACAGGCGGGCCCTCCTGCCCGGCGGCAGAGCTGTCACAAAGGCAGCGAGCGCCTCCCTGCCGGGCCCTCCGCTCATCCCGCCAGGGCTGCGCCAGAATCATACGGGCTGGGCAGAGCCAGGAAGCACCCATGGCTCACTTTCCCGGCTCTGCCCAGCCCGCACAGCTCCGGCGCGGGCCCTGGTGGGATGAGCGGAGGTTTTTAAAATAATTCGCTTTACCTTCGAAGGCAAAGGGAAGGCGGCAACAGGAGCGCCTGAAGCCAAGTGTCTCCTCAGGGTTCCGGTTGCAGGGAGGAGCCCTGACTGGCCGCACGTGGCTGTGCCAAATGCTGTGGCGTTGCTCTAATGCCGTGGCAGCAAGGGAGAAGGAAAAGCAATGGTGTGAAGTGCCCCACCAATGCAAGCAGCACCATATCCAGGCATGCAACAAAGTACTTTCTAACGGCAAGCCCCCCCTGCCACCACCCCCATTTCGCATGTTTAATATGAGCCTTAATTTGGGGGGAGGGGCTTAATTTGATTTTATGCCAATAAATCATGCTGGGGCTTCCTATTGGTGGAGGCTGTATTGTTGGAGAAACACGGTATACTAAATCAATCTGATGTATTTATCAAAGTTACATAGCCAAGCATCTCACCAAAAGTAATTCTGGACAATGCACAGAATTCTGGACAATGCACAGTAATCAGAATAAAAAGCAACAACAAATAAAATCAAAACTATAAAACTCCATGAAAAACCTTGAAAGAAATGCTGGATATTCTTCTCCTTTCTTTTTTTTCTTTTTAATATTGGTTAGTGTTAATAGTTTTTCATTTCATTTCATTTCATTTCATTTTTATTTTCTGTACCATTGTTGTTCCTGTCCCTGCTGTTTTCTCAGCTTGACTGGGGGGGGAGAGGGAGAGAGAGAGAGACTGACTGGCCGAGGTTCATCTAATTGGCTTTGTGCTAAGGTGGGACTAGAACTCACTTTCTCCCAGTTTCTGACCTACTGCCCTAGATGCTATAATAAACTGGCTCTCTAGTGTCATAATATTTAAATTAAATCTGGATTTAAAGCATACAGGAACAAACTGTGATTATAAAGACTGTAAACTTTATAAATTGAATTAAAATTAAAGTTATTAGATCTAGATATGAGGAGAGAGGTTCCTAAAAAATAAAACCAAACAGTTAAGATGTACCCATCACCAGACAGAAGATTTCTGGCTAATTATGAAAATTAAAAACAAAAGCAAAGACATGCTGTGAGGGGGAGTCTTGGAACCATCCAGTGCAGCTCAAGCAAATAAATTGCTTCCCACACTCAGTCTGTAGCATTTGATTTTCCTATTCTGGTATAAAGAAGCAGCCCATGAGAATTAATGAACTGAGAAAAAAGGAGCCATAAGTAGGAAGGAATTTAGTGACAGTCTGTAAATGAGGTCTAACTCATTAAAGAACTGAGTGATGAAGAATGTCTTGAAGCTTGACAATGAAGAATGATGCGGAGCCTTATTTTAAAACAATAAAGAGATTATAAACCTTGAAGATCTTTCAACTTATCTATATTTTCTAACAGCTTTCTACATTTTCACTTTATGCTACTTTTGGTGGACTCTAATTATATTGTGTTTTAATATACAGGTGAAACTTGAAAAATTAGAATATCGTGCAAAATTTCATTTATTTCAGTAATGCAACTTAAAAGGTGAACCTAATATATGAGATAGACTCATTACATGCAAAGCAAGATAGTTCAAGGTGTGATTTGTCATAATTGAGATGATTATGGCTTACAGCTCATGAAAACCCCAAATCCACAATCTCAGAAAATTAGAATATTGTGAAAAGGTTCAATATCCAAGGCTCAAAGTGTCCCACTCTAATCAGCTAATGAAGCCATAACACCTGCAAAGGGTTCCTGAGCCTTTAAATGATATCTCAGTCTGGTTCAGTGGGAATCACAATCATGGGAAAGACTGCTGACCTGACAGTTGTGCAGAAAACCATCATTGACACCCTCCATAAGGAGGGAAAGCCTCAAAAGGTAATTGCAAAAGAAGTTGGATGTTCCCAAAGTGCTGTATCAAAGCACATTAATAGAAAGATATGTGGAAGGGAAAAATGTGGAAGAAAAAGGTGCACAAGCAGCAGGGATGATGGCAGCCTGGAGAGGATTGTCAGAAAAGGCCATTCAAAAGTATTGGGGACTTTCACAAGGAGTGGACTGAGGCTGGAATCAGTGCATCAAGAGCCACCACATACAGACGGATCCTGGACATGGGCTTCAAATGTCGTATTCCTTTTGTCAAGCCACTCCTGAACAACAAACAACGTCAGAAGCGTCTTACCTGGGCTAAAGAAAAACAGAACTGGTCTGTTGCTCAGTGGTCCAAAGTCCTCTGTTCTGATGAGAGCAACTTTTGCATCTCATTTGAAAACCAAGGACCCAAAGTCTGGATGAAGAATGGAGAGGCACACACTGCAAGATACTTGAAGTCCAATGTGAAGTTTCCACAGTCTGTGTTGATTTGGGGAGCCATGTCATCTGCTGGTGTTGGTCCACTGTGCTTCATTAAGTCCAGAGTCAACGCAGCCGTCTACCAGGAGAGTTTGGAGCACTTCATGCTTCCTTCTGCAGATGAGCTTTATGGGGATGCTGACTTCATTTTCCAGCAGGACTTGGCACCTGCCCACACTGCCAAAAGCACCAAAATCTGGTTCAATGACCGTGGGATTACTGTGCTTGATTGGCCAGCAAACTCGCCTGTCCTGAACCCCATAGAGAATCTTGTGGTCATTGCCAAGAGATGAGAGACATGAGACCGAACAATGCAGAAGAGCTGAAGGCTGCTATTGAAGCATCCTGGTCTTCCATAACACCTCAGCAGTGCCACAGGCTGATAGCTTCCATGCCACGCCACATTGAGGCAGTAATTGATGCAAAAAGGACCCAAACCAAGTACTGAGTACATATGCATGCTTCTACTTTTCAGAGGTCCGATATTGTTCTATGTACAATCCTTGTTTTATTGATTGCATGTAATATTCTAATTTTCTGAGATTGTGGATTTGGGGTTTTCATGAGCTGTAAGCCATACTCGTCTCAATTATGACACATCACAGCTTGAACTATCTTGCTTTGCATGTAATGAGTCTTATCTCATATATTAGTTTCACCTTTTAAGTTGCATTACTGAAATAAATGAACTTTTGCATGATATTCCAATTTTTCGAGTTTCACCTGTACTTATTGGAATCAATGGGATTTATGCATTTGTTATGAGTAGTTTCATCATGATTGGACAGCATCCAATATTAAACAAGAATTATTTAGGCAGTATCTTCTTTTATTCCTCTTGTGGCTGAAAGATTCTCTGCATCTGAAATTGAATGCAGAAGTTTCCTGAATTTTCTTAAACAGATTGGGGAGGTAAGATAACATGCTATTCCAACAGTTATCTTTCTGCTGACAGACACCTAAGGCAATCCTAAGTAAAGGTAGTTTCTGAGCCTTTTCTGTTTTGGCTCCTGACCTCTGGAACATCTTGCCACAGGAGGTAAGATCCACCCCTTCTCTTTTAGCTTTCAAGAAAATCCTTAAAACCTTAAAACCAGCTGGCATGGGTTCCTGAAGGAAGACCTGGTGGCAGGAGGTGGTTGATACCCTAATAGAGGAGGAACCCCACCTCTTCCCTCTAAGCCCCTATTTTTAGCTTGTTTTAATCTTTGTAATTTTAACTCACTTTTTCATTTATATTCATTGCTATATGTTGCATCCTGATGTAAGCCGCTTGCTGACCTGCAAGGTGGACAGCAAATCATTTTGATAAATAAATAAACACATATCTGAGGAACTGAAGCTTGATTTGGCTTAATGTTGTGAATTTCCAGGTCACAAAATCAGATTTCCATTTGGTTTCCCTTGGGCTTGCCCCTATAAACTTAGTGCATTGTGTTCCCTTGGAACAGAGTTCCTCACAAAGAATATGTAGAGGGAGTCAGACAGAGTGAAAGAATGTGAAAAGTAAATAAACAGATAACAAACAATGAAAATCTCAGCCATGGAAGAATAATAAGCATAAGAAAGAGACTCAAAATAACCTACTTTATTTTTGTATGCTGTAAATAGGGGCAGAGAGAAACTCTGAAAGGCTGTCAAGATTCAGTTACTATACTCTATAAACAGGGGTGTCAAATTCAAGGCCCAGGGGCCAGATCTGGCCCAAGGGATGCTTAAATCTGGCCCACAGGGCCACCCTGGAAACAGCAAAAGACTGGCCTACAATGCCTCTGCCAACAAAAATGGAGCTCGGGAAAGCCACAGCTCTGTTTTCTCTGGCAGAGTGCTTGGGCTACCACAGACGCCCCCAACAAGAGTGACGTTGAGCTGACCATGTCCACCCTGACCATACCCACTCTGGTCATGCCCACCTCAGCTCCCCAAGGTCAAACACAACTGTGATGCGGCCCACAATAAAATCAAGTTTGACACTCCTGCTTTATAACAATAAAATAGAGTTCCAATAACACTGAGGTGTCAGTTTCTTGACCTACCTTGAAGGGTTACAAATGAAACTGATACAAGTTGAACAGTATTTACATATTCAAATTAACCTGCTAATGAAATTACCAATGATTGAAACCACCAATTGTTATATATAAGTTTTCTGTACGTAATTGATAGGTGTGTCTATGTGGAATTCTGGTGCTGATGGAAGAACAATAAAATCCAAGTTATTTGAAAGTTTTCACTTCTTTTTGAACTTTTGAACTTCTTGAACTGAGGTTTAAATAAGCATTATTTCAAAGTGTGAAAGTCATATAAGCATTTAGAAGTCTTAAGATACTATAATCCATTATAAATGAATATTATATTTAGATTTTCAGCATCAATTAAGGCCAATTTCGCTAATCCATTATCATAGAATGTTGATATTTCAGCCATGAATTAAATTTAATTATAAGCTTT
The DNA here is from genome assembly GCF_049901735.1 of Notechis scutatus. Classification (NCBI taxonomy): domain Eukaryota; kingdom Metazoa; phylum Chordata; class Lepidosauria; order Squamata; family Elapidae; genus Notechis; species Notechis scutatus. Next base: position 122,557,363 of record NC_142009.1, on the reverse strand, counting down.
AAAATCTTGTCCACTTTTAAATAGACTAAAAAATTAAATGTATTCAAATCCATTTTAAATGCCTAATGCCAGATCTATTACTTTGCTGCAGCTTATTTTTACATAAAAGCCTATCTGAATAAAAGCATACCTTTATACCTTTACTGAATAAATTATTTCTGAATAAATATGATTTCAGAATATATGTTTTAAAAATGTGAACTGCAAAGAACAGAATATGTGTTAGTGCAGGGGTGTCAAATTTGATTTCATTGAGGACCGCATCAGGGTTGTGTTTGACCTGGGGGGGCATGGCCGGGGACATGGCCAGGGGCATGGCCAGCTTGATGTCACTCATGGAGGCCTGAGCACTCTGCCAGGGAAAACGGGCTCCGAGGCCCCGTTTGCAGCTGGAACAGCATCCTGCAGTCCTCTGCCAGGGAAAACGGAGTTTATGAGCATTGTGTGTGGTCCTTCCAGGCCTCTTTTTTAGCCACAGTGGCCTCCTGCAGCCCTCTGCCAGTGAAAACTTAGCTCGTGAGGGATGCATGTGGCCCCCCCTGGCCCCGTTTTCAGCTGCAATGGCTTCCTGCACCCCTCTGCCTTTGAAAACGGAGCTCATGGAGGAGCTCAGGGCAGAGATCCATTTTCGCTAGCAGAGGGCTGTAGGAGCCATCACGACTTAAAATGGGGCCTGGAGGGGGGCACACGTGGCGCTCATGACTCTGTTTTTGGTGGCTGAGGTACCTTTGCTGTTTCTAGGGCCATGAGCCAGATCTAAGCACCCTGTGGGCTGGATTGGTTCATGGGCCTTGAGTTGACACCCTTGTGTTAGTGTATATATACACATTAACAAATGCTCCTATTCCTTGTATTTAAATACAGTTACATGCTTACTATGTATTTATAGATAGATGTTATGATAACATTCCCAAAATTCTGTTCTGTAGCAAATATAAACAATCAGAAAATTTCTAAATGTTGAAATAAATATTTTGTATAATAGTATCATCCCCTCATACAATACTATGAGCATTATATCAGGAGTGATTTTGAATCCTTGTGAAATGTGTAGAATGATAGATTGGCAAACATCTATTGACTGACTATATGCAAATATAGTCAGTGACAGACAAATTCCAGACACTTCAGTGAATCCTTGTTTTCAAGTAACAGTGGCTAATCAAACATTTGTAAACAATCACCTTACTAAGTGATATATCATAAGATTTATACTAGAAACATTCAAAAATATTTCATCCTAAACACTGAGATGGCAATATATAAATTTAATAAAAGAAGTATAATTTGAATTTACATTGAGTTATCTCTTTTGAAATGACACAGTTTGTACTCTGAGATAATACCAGTCTATTCCATTCCGAAATTGTTTATACTAAATAGAAATGGGAAAGACACAAACTTAAAATGGTTGAAATTAAATGTAAAACTAAATAAAGATAGCCAGTTTGGTACAATGGCTAAAGGTGCTGTGCTATGAATGGAAAACCATGAGTTCTGATTTCACCTGAATTATAAAGACAATAGGGTAACTTTGGTTTTGTGGTGTCTCTTAGCCCTAGGAAGAAGGTAATAGCGAACCACTTCTGAAGAATGTTGCCAAGAAAACTGAAAGGATTTGTCCAGCACTCAATAAGAATCAAGATTGTTTCAAGGGCATCAAAAGAAACAATAAACTACTAAATAATTAAATGGTCCATTTAAAAATGCTACAGTATTTTTCCATTTGATTATTATATACTGTATAGTATAATTTATTTAGAAAAAAAAATAGGATTAGGGTTCTATTTTGGTACCATCGATCCCTAGAACATTATTCCAATAGCCTTCTGGCTTATGCATGTGGTCTTTCACAAATTGTACATGGACCAAAATGTTCTGTTTGAAAAGTGGCAGCTTTCTTCTTAGCAATCCTACCATGCACACTATTGTTGTTCAGAATTCTCTCCATTATGGTTTCATGAACACTGGTATTGGCAATACAAGAGAGACATTTAGTTCCTTAGACATTATTCTGGGCTTCTCTCATAATATTGCGCACCTTGCTCTTGGTGAGATTTTGAACGATCAACAAATCCTGCGGAGGGGAACAATGAAGTTGGATTGATTCCAATTGTATATGATTTGCCTGACAGTTGACTGGTGGATTCCAAACTCTTTGGAAATAGTTTGTAATTTTTTCCAACTTTTTGGAAGTTAATTCCTTGGAGGCCCCCTTTTTCAAGTCATGACACACTTCTACATACATGTGTTGTGAAGATCAAACCTTGATAGTGAATACCCAAATTTCTGTTCTTTAAATAAGGAAGGACCTGCCACATTCATACTTTATTATCATCCAATTGAGTGAAACATCTAATTTTCCCTTCAAATTTTGTTCAATAAATCAATGAACAAGTATAACATTTTTAGTCATTTATTTAATTAGGTTCTCTTTATATAGTTTTAGAAGTATAGAACACAGATCACATTTTAGGTTATATTTAAATATATATTTATGCATAAAGATTGAAAATTCAAGAGGCTTAATGAACTTTTAAGCATCACTGTAAATTAATAGTAGCAAAATTTATGGGGGCTGCAGTGGCTCACATAGTAAGATGCTGGGCCCGGCACTGCTGAGGTCGGTGGCTCGATTCCTGTGAGCAAATAAACTGCATAGGGACAAGAAAGGAGCTTCCCCCGATTGCCTACTGACATTCAGGCACCCCATGGGTAAAGATAACACTGCCTGAAAAAATTACTTTGACTGAGGCGGCCAGCCACTGGCTAGCACTTGCCATACACTAAAAAAAACAACCCCAAAATTTGTGTTTATGATTTTTGAAGAGTTGTGCTTTAAAGTGGTAAGTAAGTATATGTGTTGACATTTCCTAGAAGGATGGACTTTTGCCATATATTACTTGTCAGAGTATTCATGTTTATTCCAGACAGAAAACCCTGATGCAAGGTAGCAATGGTTCCACTTTTACTCATGGTTTAAGAATCCATGTAGTACAGGCAGGAGTGGGATTCTACCAGTTCAGCTCAGTTCGGGTGAACTGGAATCTCTGAGGATCAGCTGTGAGCGAACCAGTTTGCTCTGGCGATCAGGTGTTGGGCCCACCTACTCGCCCCGGCACTAGTCTGTGTTTTATATCCAGGTTTTCAAGCTCAGCTGATTCACGTGGCACAGCGGATTGCCGTGCATCAGCTATTTAACATACAGAGATTGCTGGAGAAGGTCAGTAGCTCTGTGCGAAGCGTGCGCTAATCGAACCGATTGTTACACCGGTTGAATCACACCCCCGAGTACAGGATATACATCTCATAAACTGTACCATATAAACTGGAAAAAAAATCAAGTTTTGTATGCTAGTCAGGGTTCATGTAAAGTTCTATATCAATTTAAGATTGCAGTGGATGTATTCAAGCACCTATCTATCCATATTATAATACAAATACCTATATTTATTGTTTTGGTTTTGATATCTAAAATAATGGATCATTTAAGCCCAGCAGGTATTTTTAATTATTATTAACATGTCATAGTAAGTACTCTCAGATTGGGGAAATGTATTTGTGAGGAATCATGGTCTATTCAGCAACTTTTTTTTCTCAGTATACACTTCGTTCTTCTTCTAGACAGAGAAGTAAATGGAAAATATATTTCAGAATACAAGTCAATTTTTGAAAGCCAGTTTTTTACCATCATTCTCTCCTGAGACTTTGAATCTGTTCTGCTGATCTGCTCATTGAGAAAAATAAGACTTTCTAATGCCAATTTCATAACTATTAAATGGCATTTGCTGTTATTCCAGAAATGCATGTATATCTGGTTGGTTTAATTCATATATTCATATTAATGGTAAAATTTCCTTTGAACTGACTTTGACTCCTAGTTAACTTCCATGCAGTTTTCTTTTTCTGAGATTTTTTTTCAATTTTCTCCAGCCTAGAGCACCAGGTTTTCCCTGCATTGTAAGTGATATCCTACTAATTTACTTCATGCTGTGCTCCATTTTCTCAGTAGCAACTCTAAAATACAAAAATAATATATATGTGTGTGTATTAATGAGCAGTGATGAAAAATAATCTGTGATTGCAGTCCACACCAGTTCCAATTCAGTTACCCCTGTCTTTTGACCTATTATTTATGGAGTTGTCAGATTATAATATGAATTTGAAAAATGGACAATGGAATAGGTCATAGATAAATCTATTTCTAAATTTCTCCCTGGTAACAAATCAAAGAGTCTTTCTTTAGCTACAGGTACATCAGTAAACTGAACATATGAAATGTATTTCTTATAAAAATAAGTCTTCTGTGCTTTTACTTTCAAAAGATGTTCATATAGATATTCTTTGTGCTTTCCTTTATGTTGAATCCCCTGCTTTCCAAACAATGTTTCCTGTATATCAGTAATCACAGAAATATTGAACATGTGGACCAGATACTAATTAATGTACAGCCAGAAAAATGAGTTAGAGAAAAGGAGCACACATAAATGGACCTTTTGCAGTAAAAAGGAAATCAAAAGGAAATAACAGGAGAATCTTTGCTGGTAGACCAACTGTGACTTTACAGGGAGCATAATGTTCTAAAGGTGGTCATTCATACTGTTTGGTATTGATTACTGTAAATACATGTCTATGGAGATTTTCAGTCATCCAAGTCATAGTTGTCCCAAAGGTGCTTTTTCAAGAGGCAAGTGGACTTTCTTGTTTTCCTTTAAAGATATTTCGCTTCTTATCCAAGAAGCTGCTTCAGTTCTGACTGGATGGTGGGGAAGGGAAGGATTTATATTCCTTGCAGACAGCTGGTCATTTGCATTATTTTAGAGCAGGGGTGTCAAACTCACATCGTCACAGCAGCATCACATGATTATTGGGACTTTGTTCCCCCTTTGTTAAACTGGGTGTGGGTGTGGCCAGTGTGTGATACTTCCGGCCCATGGACCAGGAGCTTGATAGCCCTGTTTTAGAGAGTTGTTGAAGCTACTTAGAGGTTTTTCTGTGTCATAAGAGTCATCTGAGTATTGCAAATGGGTGTGGAGCCTTTTTGGAACTATCTTCTTGGAACTTTCAACTAATTCTTACTGGTTAGTCTTATTACTACCACTTTACCAGTAGTAATTACTGATTATTGGTTATTCCTATAGAACCCTAAAAGACTTAGGGTCTGCTTATCTGACAGAGTACCTTTCATAGATCAGAATCTAGCCAATCTAGCCAATTTAATATGAGCAATATCATATTAAAGTTTGTAGAATGGAAGGGGATTTGATAATGGGCATTTTATTTTGGAAACTTCCATCTTTTGGAAAAGTTGACCTTCTAAGGTAAAAGGGTCCACATTGTCATGGACTTATGGAAGTTTATAAAATCTGATTTTTACAGAAAGCTGATGGGATATATACTGTATATAGTAGCACCAATGATGAAAGAAAAATAATGTTGCTTGTTTAATTATTGCTTATTTTTTATTGCATTATTATTTTCATCATAGCATATCCATAACCACTTACAGTATGGTCTGTCTGCAGTAAAGTGATAAGTAAATCTCATAACTAAACAAGAATATGTTTCCTTCTGTTTACATGAGCCCTTCTGCATCTTACACAGTGGTGGGATTCAAAAAAATTAACTGTAGTTCTGTGGGCGTGACTAGGTGAGCGTGGCTAGGTGGGTGTGGTCATGTGATTGGGTGGGTGTGGCTTTTTTGCAGCACTACCCTCACCGCATTTTTTGGGGTCTTCCTGGTCTCAGGGGAACCTCCAGGGGGGGCGTTTTTGCTCCCAAAAGGCTCCCCTGAGGCTCAGGAAGGAAAAAAATGGAGCATAGGAGGGGCACACAGTACCCCTCCACGTTCCGTTTTGGGGCCTTCCTGGCCTCAGAAGAGCCTCTAGGGGCATTTTTGCTCCCAGGAAGCTTCCCTCGGGCCCAGGAAGCCTCCTGGGTGAAGCAGTAAGAAATGAGGGAATCCTGGCACAGCTGTTGTAGAAACAGCTGATTGTTGGGAGGGTAAAAAAAACTTTAAGGAGTGACTGGGCAGGCGAGCATCGGGCAGATGGAGTGAGTGAGTATCGGGCAGGCAGGGCAAGCAAGCGAGCGGCAACCGGGCGACCAGGTTGGGGGCATGGCCAGCCAGAAGTTACTACCAGTTTGGCGACCCATGCCAAATCCTTGCTACCAGTTCATGTGAACCGGTGTGAACCAGATGAATACCTCCACTGATCTTACATATATGATTCAAGCTTATGTGTTCTAACATTTTTGGCTTCCCTGACTTGGACTCAGTGATAAACCATAGATCTCCTGACACCTTAGTTCAGTTCCTCAGCTGGACTTGGTAGAGATCTAAATTAATGGCTCAGCTAGGTGAGAAACTTTATTGCAGACAAGAATGACACTATAGAAACAGTTCATCGCAAATTAGATGGTTCAAATAGCTTGTGTGCTTGCAGTGATTTAAATGCCTTGTTTCCTCCTCCAATCCTTACCCCAAAATAATGGTGGGGCATTTGGTGATGGAAAATCACTATCTCCAGCTTCAATTCACACAAGCCTCTGTAGGTGTAGTACATCTTGTAATTGTAATGTTTCCATAACTAAAGTGAAACAAGGGCACACATTTATTTATGTATTTGATTTATATCCAGGGGTGTGGTGGGCCATCTCATAGCAGTTTGTGAGAAGCAATTCTGACATTTCCTGGAATTTTGTGAGCTGGTTGATCTAGCACAAGGATGTCAAACTTGCATGTGATGTATCACAACTTTTTTCCCCTTTGCTAAAATGGGAGTGGCCAGCACATGACGCATCCAGCCTGCAGGTCGCGAGTTTGACACTCCAGATCTAGCATGTTGATCACATATTTGGTAGCAAGTAGTGTTGCATGGTGGTAGCAATGCAGCCAGCAGAGCTACATGTTATATCAGGATACCATTGTCACCTTTTTTTCAGGAGTTCAAAGTGATATATATGGTGAACTTTTCTATATTTTCCCCATAACAGTAACCCATATTTAGTTCTTATGTGGAATGACAAAATTATTTCCATTAAATGGCTGCGGCATTCTCCATTGCTGCCTCAAGCAATGAAATGTAATTTGGAGAATTCTCTTTTTATCACACCCAGAAGACTACAATTTTGCCTAGTAAAATCACAAAGAAAATATTACTGGGGTCACTAGAAATAAATGCCATCTTAAAACACGAGTGGATCTTACTATAAATAATGTGTGGAAAATCCTATTTTATTTTTAGATATAATAAAAAATGTTATGTGCCCCGGCTATTCGAAGAATTGATATATATTTCTAAATGATTTGCTGAAATGATTAATTTTAGAATGAAATAGGATTAATCCAATAGTACATGCTCAGTGATGCATTCTAGTGACCATTCGTTCTTGCTAGTTTTCAACATGTTACTTTCTTTTTTAAAATGTGGGAGTTAAATATTAAAGCTTCAACTTTATGTAGCTATTCATTTTATAAATCTAAATGTGTACTTTAATTAGAGTACGCATTTAGATTTATAGAAATGAATTGCTACATAAAATCTAAGTTATGTCAGATTCTCAAAAATATGAAGTCACTGTAGACTAGCTGGTGAAAAGTATGTGTTGGTAGCACATTGTGTTCTAGCATTATTCTTCCACTTGGCAAACTCAACTGTTCTCAGTATTTAAATTTTATTGGCCACTGTTATAGCTACATTAGTGAAATACTTTAGTGCTGAATGGAAGTGGTTTAAAATGACTGCATCATAATATGGTTTTGTAATAATACGAATTTTGCTAATATAGCTGCAACAGTCAGGGGAAAAGTAGTATAGCAAAATGAATGATAAATCATTGTACTTTAATCACTACAGTAAGTTACAGTCTTTTGTGGAAATGGCAATTTCATTGACATTGCAAGCTTAAAAAAATAGGATAGTTAAGATTCTGCAGTAATATCTACTGAGGATTGTGCAAGTATATTAAAAATGTATTAAAACATAGAGAGAACTGCAAGCTGTGGGTAATAAAAATAATCATGTCAGAAATAATATCAAACTAAACAGTAATTCAACACATTTTGTTGCAATAAAAGAGCATCCTGACTGTAGAACTGCTGAATTGTTTCAGATATCACTTAATGGCTGGCATTGCAACTATATACATCTCCTAATGAGTAGTGATATGTGCAGATATCCTCATGGCACTACTAGCTTGAGAAATACTAGTAGTGGGGAATCTAAGTTGTCCTTCTGGCATCTTAATTGCATTCCTATAGTAATTATACAACTTGTTAAAACACAACTCTATTTTTGCAGCTTCTTTCTGTATTAGAAATTCAGGGTTTTATTTTATTTTTTTAATTAAATTATGATAGGATTATTAACAAAGTTTCAGTGGTTCTCCGGTTTGAGCTTCTTCAGCAACAGACCGAAACCTCATCTCTGCGAGGCTTCGATCCGTGCTCGCCGCTGGAGCGCCCCAAGCCGGCTGGTTTTGGGGCTAAACCACCCCGTAGACGTGGTGAAGAGGGGGGAGACTGCCTGCAGGGTTGAGGAGAGCTGCATCTCTCCTCCCCAGCTGGCCATTACTCCCTTTCCCGAAGGCGGTTGCAGCGGTGGTCAGAAATGGCCACCACAAAGTGGAACTCGACCGGAAAAGAATATGCAGGAGGAAGATAAGAGGAGAAAGTTTTGGTTGACCGGGTCAAACAGCAAAAACAACAAATAAGGTACCCTGGAATTGAAACTATTAAAAAACAATAACATTGTTCCCTAAGAAGATTTTTAAGCTGCGAAGGAGAGAGAAAAGGGAAAAGATTTGGTTTTTTTCTCCTTTTCCTATGCTGACAGCTAAGAGACTTAAGTAAGAAATTGGGAAAAAATCCACTTTGACATCAATAGGCATTTAATGCTGAAAATAAAAAGTCAAAGGGATAATAAAGATTTCTGGATAATTAAAAGCTTTTGAAAACAGGAAAGGAGAGAGGAAGAATAAAAGGATCTGGAAGGGAGGAGACTGCCTGGAATTAAAAAAGAACTTATAGCAAAATCTCAACAAGACTTCCAAAAGATACATTCTAACTGAAATATCACAACAAAAACCCCAGGAAGAGAAAGTCGAAAAAGAAATAAGAAGATATAACTTGGGACTATCTGGATTACTTGATGATTTCTGGACTCTTGGTTATTGTTTTGAATGACTAAAATCAATCAGGTGGTTGTTTACAACTGTTTAAAATGGCTCCACTTTTAGAAGAACTGAAAATGGAACTTAAAAAGTACAAAGAAGATGCACAAGAAGGGAGAGGTTCTTTTGGCTTCGTATTTCAGTTTTTAGAAATGGAGATTTGGAATTATGAGAAACAACAAGAAATGCCTGCAGAACAAGAAGATTGCGACAAAGAAGAAGCCATCTTTAATGAATAAGTAATCTTAGATGGGGGGAGGAAAGGGGGGGAAAGAGAATGGAAAGTTTAAGATTGGGAAAAACAACTCCCCAAAAATAAAGTGAAAAATAAGTATAAAATCAGAAAGCAACAGAATAGGGAAATGCAGAAGAGAGAATTAGAAGTAGAGAGACAAGGGGGTAAAAAGGGGAGGGAGGAGATGAGAGGGAAGAAAGAAAGGAAAAGAAGTTATAAAGGACAGAAACAAAATATAGAGAAACAGGGCCTATTTAGAGATAATAGGTGAAAATTTAATGGAAAAAGGGATTCTGCAAAGGTACATAAGATAGTATGGTTATATTAGAAACAGAAATAATTTTAGAAAATATGAAACAATGTATGATTAAAATGTCTGTTAAAATAGCTATCGTAATTCAGTGGAATGCTTGTCAATAAATAAATGTAATAAAAGGTATATTTAATGATTTATAAAGCATATGTGAAGAGAAATAAGGGAAAATTAATTATGGAGATTATATGTGTTTTTAAGGAAGTATGATATTTAATTGAAAAGAAGTGTTAAAGATGTTAAGATTTTAATGATTATTAATGATAGAATTGAACTGGAACGGAATGAGGGTTTATAATTACATATATTTACAATCTTTTTTTTTAAAGAATATAGTGTGTATTATAAGAATGTACCAAGCAGAATTCGATTGGAAGTTATGTATTATGTATTATATTGAAGGTCATAACCTTAAGGAATATATTGAAGTTTAAATAAGAGTTGAATGGATGTAATTAAAAGATATAAAGGTATATACTCCAATTATAAAGATATACTCCAATTAGTAACTACAGGAGAAAACTTGTTTAATGAGAAAAGATAATATGAAATTGAAACAGAACAGACAAAAGTATAAATATAATGATTTGAATTGAGATGAGATAATCAAATTAAAATCAAGAAAATCAAAATAGGGGAAAAACTATATAGAAAATGTAAAATAGTATAAGATATGGAATAGAACACAACAAGGAGCATGAAATTGAGTTTTGTGTCTGTATAAAGAAATTCAACCCGGGACCATGCTATTTTCAAAAAAGATGTTTTACTTGTATTTTGTATGTGTGAAAACCCAAATAAAACTTTATTTAAAAAAAGGATTATTAACAAAGTTTCCTTCATACTTTCTAATCAGTAGGCTTCTAGAATGAGATTTAATCAACCATCATGTTAAAGTAATATAGGACGTTTACTTTATAGAAAGATACCAGGAGGAGCTAATAAAGGACACTGATGTTAGATAAAGTATTTTTCTGGGGCAGAAGAGATTTTTTTCTTCTCCTCTTTAGAGCTGAAAAGATATTATAATATATGATTTTCATGTCAGATTGATTCTTCACCCACTCATCAAATTATCTATAGTTTTTCCTGCAATTCTGTGAATAAGTGGCAAATGTTTGATTTCTATCATTCCTATTAAACACCTGAAGATTCTACAATATCAGTCACAAAGAGGCACTTTGTAAAATGGCATCTCTTGAAAGCTTGGGCAACTGCTCAGTGACCCATTTTAGTCTTCTGAATATGAGTATGAATGCAGATAAATACCCTCACTGGGATTGCCACTAACCAAAGCAAATTTTAAAGCTAAAAAAGAATGGCTTTCTTAAATGTACTGGGACAGTACTACTGAAAGGATGTGTCATCACTCATACTGTATCTGTCATGTTTGTTAGGAATGATAGTCACCTAACAGTTGGGTTGGCAATATATAAACCAGGATAGTAATTTAATACTGTATCTTTAAGAGAATGCTGTAATTGTGATTGGCTGAGGTTCCTCCAACGGCCATAAGATGCAGCCAGAAACCTGGTTTCTTTCTCCTTGCATTTCCTGTTTTGCCGTATTGCCTGATCGTCATTCTACTTGGATTGCTGTGAGTCTTGCAACTGTTAGCAAACTCTGTTTACTGAACTTTGTTTATGATACTTGACTTCGTTTTTGGATTATCCCTGGACTGATACTAACTGCTTTAACTGTGTATGATTTGGACTGTTTGTTGGACTTTGTTTACCCATTTACTGGAAGTAAAACCTACATTTTACTATTCAGTGTATTTGTATGCTGGTTGTGTGTTATTCAACATCAATCTCACTACGTTTCCCTGAGTGCACTCATTCTCCTAACGGGGAATACCTCAACAATGTTTAACAGTGTAAACTATCCCTATTCCATTTTTTTTTCTTTATCCATTGCCCAAATTTATTCTCTAGAACAGGGGTGTCAAACTTGATTTCATTGAAGGCCTCATCAGGTTGTGTTTAACTTTGGGGGGGCTGAGGGTCATGGCCAGGGTGGGTGTCGCCAGCTCCACGTCACTCATTTTCAACTGCGACAGCCTCCTGCAACCCTCTGCCAGTGAAAACAGAGCTTGGGGAGGTCACACACAGCCTTCCTGAGCTCTGTTTCCACTGGCAGAGGTTTGCAGGAGGCTGTCGCGGCTGAAAATGGAGCCTGGGAAGGCTGTGCATGATCCTCCCAAGTTCTGTTTTCACTGGCAGAGACACCGTGGGCTGGTCCTTTGCTGTTTCCAGGGTGGGCCCATGGGCCAGATCTAAGCAGCCCACAGTACAGATCCAGCCCCCAGGCCTTGAGTTTGACTCCCCTGCTCTAGAAGTTTGCTTTAAAAATATTTGAGTAGAAGGAGGAATACATGAATCAGTCCACAGAGTCTGGTCAATATTCCATATGTTCATTCATTTATTGTGAGATTTATATACTAAATTTCCTCCAGATGTTCACGGTGATCTTTCCTCATTTCATTGTCATAACAATCTTTTTGTTAAATAGTTGAGCTCAGAATGAATGATTGGCCAAGGCATAACTGGAAAAGCTTCGTATTTGACTGATTCAAGAAAGGACTTGAATCAGAGTTTTCTCATTTATAGTGTTACTCAGGTGTATTTTGAATAGATTTATGATTTGATAAAATTTAATAGAAATATTTCTGGTTGAAATAAGTTTGCAACTTTCAAAAATTTGTTCTATCCTGCATTAAATCATTTTCCAGTGTTTGGTTTTATATTATTACCACTGCTTAGGAAAAAATGATCCAAACTACTTGTAGGTTTCCAACAATTTGCTTATATGAAAGAACTGAATTCAATTATTTGTAGAAGAGCAGTGCAAAGAAAAAGACACTTTTTCTTGTTATCAATGAAATATTGTTATGCATACAAATTTTAAAAAAGCTTTCCATAGCCTGTTTCCCTCTAGACTGACTAGAGTTCCTATCAAGCTCAGCCAGATGCAAAACACAGGCGTTTAAAAGATACAGTTTTTATCTTTATACATAATATGTTATGCATAGATGTTACAGTTTACATACTGTGCATATTTAATGCAATGGATAAAAGATATGAAACTGCACTAAGTTTCTAGGAGATTATTAGCTGTGGTGCCGCAGTGGTTAGAATGTAGTACTGCAGGCTACTTCTGCTGACTGCCAGATGCAATTCAGCAGTTCAGTTCTCAATGGGTCACGTTTGACTCATCCTTCCATCCTTCCGAGGTCAGTAAAATGAGGACCCAGATTGTTGGGGGCAATATGCTAACTCTGTAAACCACTTAGAAAGGCCCGTAAAGCACTGTAAAGCAGTCTTCTACTGGTATTATATTATTTGAGTCTCATTGGATATTTTGAAGAATTGAATTGAATTTTTTATTGTCATTGTACATATATACACAGTAAATATACAATGAAATTCACATAACATCCAGAGACCAGACTCAACATGCACACACACACATGACAATCCCCAAACACCTCCCCGCCCACCAAAATTCCCTGCCTTCTAAAAACACACAAGCATCCACACAACAGACCAAGTAATACTGTCCAAGAATAAAGAAAAAGCCCAGGAGAACATTGCCTTCAATAAAGGTGAAACTCTATCTGTTAAAGTATACATAGCATGGTAAATTAATTGTGCACATGTTAATTATGATAATAATCGGAGGCATCTCAAAACATGACAGGATATTATTTACATATTTTAAACCAAGTTCTGACATAGGCACAGGAACAGTGACAATGAGGTTGAAATTACTCCAACATAATCACTCTAATTTATATGTCATTCCTATTACCACTTATTTGTATGCTCCTTGATATAGTTGAAGCATAAAATCCCAATCCAGAGAAATGTGGTTACAGTTATATCTTTTCAACTTTAATGGGAAAAAAGATTATTTCAATTATCTTTTGGAACCCCGAATATGAATGGAATTCAATTATGAATGGAACCCCAACAAGATTTTCAGTTAGCAAAAGCACATGACAATGATGTCCACTCTCCCCTTTACAATTTGTAATCATTCTAGAAATCTTGCCCAAAAAGATATGAAAAAAAAAATATGATTGGAATCAAAATTCAAGGAAAAAATTTAATGTTATGCTGATCATGATAATATTAACAATTATGAAAGCACAAAGGTCCATATAGTAGTTGATGAAAATAATGAAAAGATTTTGATTGCTTTTTTGATGCAAAATCAGTGAAAAGAATAAACATAATAGGAAGGCACTTAACCTCTGAGAAGAAAGTTTTGTGAATAAAGAAAATTGGTTGAGACAACAAAATGTGCAATGAAATATTTAGGACTTGGCAGGATGCAGTAAAAACAAAATACAAAACAATTACACTAGATTATGGAAAGAAAAAAGGCATTGGCATATGGACAATCTTATCATTTCCTTGGCTAGGACTTATAGTGGCAATAAAAACAAATGTATTGCCCAAAATGAATTTCTTATTTCAAGGGGCACCAAATTGTATTCCAAATAAAAAAACTGCAGAATTGGCAAATAGCAATTTATATATTTATATCAAACAGGAAAAAGGCTATAGTGAAATTCAAAATTTTGCAAGACATAAAAGTAGTGGATTAACTTTCCCAAGTCTCCGATTATAAATATCTGATTGGAATCATAAAGCAAACTGTCTATGTCAGAATAGATAATGCTTCCTAGTAATAGGATATCAGCTAAAAAAGGAGCAGCCTTAGCTAATTGACTTCACATATATTTATGGTATAAGGACACAAAGAGAGACATGAATCTGAAGAGACACATTATAAGGGAAAATCTGTTCAAAATTTTGAATTTTGTAAAAGCATGAACAGGCCCAACAATTTAATCAGTACCATAATCATTGAATGCTTCCTAATTCAAAGACAATTACAGTAAGAAACATACAATTACATATACATCTGGGTTTAAGAAACAAATGAACCAACACCAAGAATTACTTAATAAAGGAAGGACTCCACCATGGTTAATATATTTGCAAATAATTGAAAAAATAAAAAAAAAATGATCTTAAAGAAGAACACTGAAAAACATGATAGAATTTTAAATACTTATGCAGGATCAAGACAATTTCTTAGGAGGTATCTATAAATTGCTATTTAAATTTGATATCGAGACAGAACAAATAAAAATTGCATGATAAAATGTATGAAAAATTTCAAAGAAGAAATAACAGTGAAACCATGGGAAGAACTATAGAAAAATAAAATTTATATCAAGCTACAATCTGGGGAAAATGTTATACATATAGGGTGTTTTTGTGTGTGTATGTGTGCGTGTGCATGTGTGAGTGTGTATGGTGGGGGGAAATATATATGTTTCCATTGTAGCACGGGGGCACACACACAGAGAGACACACACAGACACACACACACACACTGTATATATAATACGTATGTTTGTTAACAGTTGCTAAGATGGAAAAATCATATAACAATAAATGTTGGATATATCATGTTACAAAAAAGAAGAAATGTTTAATCATGTGGTCATGTTTGCAAAAACATGAAAACATTCTGAAAATTCTGAAAATAAAATTTAAACTAAAATCACAAAAGTTTGATTAGGTATGATCACAGAGAATGATATTTTTAAAGATATACGCTGATGTAGTTCGTGTAGTGACTGTTCGAAGTTACCATGGCATGGAAAAAAGTGACTTATGATCGTTTTTCACACTTAAAACCATTGCAGTATCCCATGGTCATGTGATCAAAATTCAGATGCTTGGCAACTGGTTCATACTTATGAAGGTTGCAGTGTCCCAGGGACATGTGATCATTTTTATGACCTTCTGACAAGCAAATTCAATGGTGAAGCCAGATTCATTTAACAACCATTTTACTCACTTAACAACTGTGGCAAGAAAGGTCTGTAAAATGAGGAAAAATTCACTTAACAACCGTCTTGCTTAGCAACAGGAGTTTGGGGCTTAATTGTGGTTGTTAGTTGTAAATGTCCAACTGCCAATTACAAAAGGCAATACCTACATATACTACACCAATAAATTACAGCATCTTATAACCTTGGGAAAAACATGCTGCATATGGAAGCCAAGAACAGCTAGAGAACTGGCAGTTGTGATTTCACATTGTTGTGTATACAGTGATCTAATCAGGAAATGAGTAATAATGTCCAAAATAAGGATAAAAATATTCAAGTAGTAATTAATTGTAGGGGGGGAAAAGGCTGGCAAAGAGAAGGGGACTACCAGAATGCCCCTTTTATAATTTTTTAAGATCATTTTTTGTTTTGCTTTTTAAGTTTTTCCCCCAAAATATTCTTATGTGTGTGTGTGTGTGTGTATGTATGTATGTATGTATGTATGTATGTATGTATGTTTGTGTGTCTTTTTTCTTTTTGTTTTTGCTTTTTGCTTACCTTCTTTTAGTTAACCAGTAAAAAAGAAGTGAAAAAAAAATGTAAACGTTTCAATAGATTTTTAGACTGTATCTTTTTCAGCAAGAAATGATATTTTAAAAATGACCTCATAGAATTTATATTGTTGGAGATCCAGTGAAATTAATGATTTATTTAAATATATTCTACTTGGAAAAAAATTGCTGCATGTAATAACACAACTTGGAGATTTCACAATTTAATATTTTCAGATATTCATATTCTTTAGAAGTTTTTCTCCATTACATGAAAGTCGATATGTAGACTATTGTTAATTGCATTTGGAATAATGCAAAGGTTTGATTATGTAGTAACGCTGAGGTAGTATATTGCCATTAGAAGTTATATGTATATTATTAGAATCCATTTCAGGATAAAAGCTAATGGGATAAGCACAGGTGCATTTTCATTTGCGTCATGCTAGTTTAACATGAAAATTTCATGGGCATGAATTCCCAAGGGTGATTGTCTTGTGCTTCAGTAATAGAGATTAAATTTGTGGTAGTTAGTCAGCTAGCTTTTTTTTTCTTACAAGCAAACTAAAATTCATTAAAAACTAATTAGAAATGTATAGGAGGTTAATATCCCATGATAAGCATTATTAATGGAAGATAAGTAATTTGTAAAGTATCAGAGAGTTGTGAGTGAACAAAAGTAAAGAGAAATAATATACCCCAAAGTATTTTTAAGTTACACTGAGCATCTAGTTTAAATCTGTACACACAGAGGAAATAAATTAACTTTAACTACATTGAAATTAAATGTTGGTTATTTGGGTGTGTCACAGGGATGTAGTCTTTCATAAATAAAAGATAAATAAAAACTGTATTCACAATAAATCAATTACAATGGATGTTCACAGAAAAATCAGTTTATATAAACATGTAGGAAATTGACCCAAAGACTTCTATAGGATTTTTTTTTACATTGGTTTCTTGGAGCCCTGTAGCACTTACTTTGTTATTTACTTAATGCCTCACTTTTTTTACAGTATTTTCTCTTTTTCTCAAGAGCCAATGCTGATGTCTTCTCCCAACAAAGTTTTCTCAGATTTTGAGCCTTTCTTTCCTCTGAACTCTGCATTTTATTCAACAAAGAGCCACTATTTCAATTGACTTCAGACTGTTTATTTGTTAAACTAATCAACATATGTCTTTCTCCCATCAAATGGTAGCAAAGATTTCTACAGTGGGCATATTTAATATTTGTTTCTAATTTAAAATATAATCATGTGCATACAATAAATAAGAATATAATATGTCTGCACAATAATAATTATTTGGGGAGAAATATTATACAAACAATCTACTGATACCAGCCATTTCCCTACGTAGCTGGATTTCAGATTATAGCTTCCATAAACAAATCGTAATATCACAAATGATTTCAGGATTTAGTTTTTTAATAATAAAGTAAATGATACAGCTAAATAATTTATTCTAATCCAATAAAGCATTGCACCTAAAATAACAATTCTAATAATACAAAGGCTGCTTACTTTTCATCCCACATGTTTTCATTTATATATATGAAAATATTCCCAAATTGTCTTTAACTATGTTTAAAAACATTGGAGGAGAGGGATATATAACCATCCCAACACTGATATGATTATCCTATACTAACCTACTAAAATCCAGATTTTTCCTGAGAATTCCGTTGATTTGTGAATATACAATGCTTATATAAATAAGAAATAGCAAATATTAGACTTGTGGACTTCAACTCCCAGAATTCTCCAGCCAGCCTAGCTGGCTAAGGAATTCTGAGAGTTGAAGTCCACAAGTCTTAAAGTTGCCAAGTTTGAGGACCCCTGATTTAAAATAATGAATAAACCAGGATTATTTGGGAGCTCTAATTGAAATCTGTGTACTTTAGGCAAAGAAGTTGAAAGAGTGAACCACTAGACCTTTTCTAACATAGAGAAAAGTAATAAACTCAAGAAAAGAAATATTAAGAACAAATTAAGATTCCAATGTGTTTAGAATGGGCAACCTTTTATTTACAACAGTTACAACTCTATGAAAGTGAAATGGTAGCTGTAAAGGATATTAGAAAGAGCAAGGGAAGGATTTTTTTCTTTTTCAGCTGGTAATTTTACCTACATGTAACTGTACTTGCTCCTTCTTGCTCCTTCTTTCTCATTCACTCAAATACACACACACACACACACACACACACACACACACACACACATGCAGGTGTACTTATCCAGGAAGACCAGACCACAAAACCAAAAGCAATTGGCAGCTGCTTTCCAGGAGCAGAAAGATGGCAAGACAGAGCAGCAAGGCGATTTTCCCATGGGAAGATGTGATAATCTGCTGTCCAGACTGAATACCATAAAGCTGTTGGCAAACTGATTCAAAGTGGCTTTCTTAAGAATCAAGCCAGCATGAGCCCAGGATGAGAACAGCTCTATGGCTGCACCTGCCCTGTGAAACATCCTCCTCCCAGTGATCTATGTAGACCCAAACCTGCTAATCTTTCCTAAGACTCTGGAGACCTGGCTGATCCTTCAGGAGCTAATGTGAGCTCTTTCAGTGATGTGTCTTTGTTTTGGGAGCTCCTGTTTAGCAGGAACATTACAACAAGTTATATGATTAGGGTGGTTTTCATCTGTGGTGGTATTGTACTAGTTCGGCCCAGTTTGGCCGAACCAGTAGCTCGGAGGATCATCTGTGAGCGAACCAGTTCACTCCGACGATCAGCTGCTGGGCCCTCCCACCTGCCCCGGCTCTATACTGACCTTTATTTCCTGCTTTTCAACCTCAGCTGCTTCGCGTGGCACATCCAATTGCAGCAATAGGGCTTGCAGCAGAAGATGAGTTGCAAACATTGTGCGTGCATGCAAAGCACGCGCTCACACTGAACCAGTAGGAAAATTGCTTGAAACCCACCACTGGTTTTCATCCTTATATGTAGCTTAGAGACACTCAGAAAAATGAGTGGCGCTATAAATCATTTAAATAAATAAACAAATAGTATGTGCAAAAATGCTCTCAGTCAACTTTATGGGTATTAATCCTACTGCTGTTCATTTAATACAAGCTAGATATTACTTCCTGCATCAAAGGGAATTGATCGCTGTCTACCAATTGCTGGGAAGTAAGAGGAGAAATTTGTATCCATGAAGCCTTTATTGGTTTCCAACAGGAATCTAGTTGGTCCCTGTGGGAAACAGGATATTGTACATACTTAATAGTTGGATTTCTGGGTTTGGGGAGAATTTATCAGGATTATTTGTTTGCAAATGAATGGTGCAGTGGCTTAGAGGTGGCGCTCTCGCCTCACAATCAGGAGGCTGTCAGTTCAATCCTAGGTAGCGGCAGATATTTCTCTCTCTGGGCACATTGTGAAAATGTCTGCTGTGAACTCTGCATTGGCAGCAGGAAGGGCATTTGGCCAGTAATCAGGTCCATTCAGTTGCCCTGATGCAAAGGATTACGGGGTCATTAAAAGACAAAAAAAATATGTTTGTTTGCAAATGTTCTCACCTCACATCCACTGAGGTTTCTTCCCTGTAACAGTTTAGAAATGGAGATTGCCTTGCAGTATTTGTAATCTGTAAAATCTGAAGTCGGAGGAATGGATTGGCGATTGGAGGTTTCCTGTGATTATTATTATTTGGATTAATTTGTTGTTGGGGTGGCACTGCCTTTCTCTTGCATAGTCCACCTGCTGTTTGTGTGATCTTTTCCCCCCCATGTTGTCTCAGTCAAATTTGTGATATGCATTGAGGGCATGGGCAGCTGTTGTGTATGTATCTCGCTCCTTAATTGCAGTTATGATTCTTTTTCTTTTATTCAGCTGGTACCTTATTTGTCTTATGCAATGCTGATTGCAATCTGGCGATGTTCGGGTTTTCACAGAAGTCTTTGTAGTGTTTTTGTAAGTTTGTGGGCCACTTTGATCCCTGGTAATCTGCTGGTGTGCTCCAATGTAATTTTTTAAATCTATAGGAGTATTATTCTTGGGGTGTGTTTCTGTTTGTTTTTTTATTAGGGCAATTTTAAAATAAGTGGAAGGGGAAGGATAATTAGTTTTTTAAATATATTTTGGAAGTAGTTAAATTCTGATTTTTTAAAAGTATTGTTGAGAGTTCTTATGCAGCTGATCTAGTTTCTTGAGGGGTGGCTGCTGTAAAAAATTAATTTTTTGTCTGTTTTTAGTAAATTTACTGAATGTGTATTGAAAAATCCATTGTGTTGAACTAGATATATAGGCTATATCTATTTCAAGACATCACAAGATATCCTATTATTTGGACATTTCATTTGATTCAGAAAGTTTCTTTTAAAAAACAATAAACAACAAAACAATTTATGGATTCAATTCCTATTTTATATTCTCTCTATGTGCTTTTCTTGGTAAAAATACAGGAGAATTTTAGCACTGTACAAAATTAAATGATGCTTTTGACATTATCATAAGATGATCTTCTGCCTCCAGCATATTCTCATATCATTGTTAACTTAGTTACATATATCAAAATATTGATATACCACTATGTATGGATATGTGGTTTGTATGTATACAGTATGTGTGTAGTCTCTACATATGTATCCATATCTAGCCACTAAAAAATGACTGCGACTTGATGGCACATAATTAATCTATCAGTTCCCATACCTAAAGTGTTATAATTATCAGTTAAACTCAACTCAGATTTTACATTATACGGATGATTTTGCATTGAGTCTGCACTGATGTTTTATTATCTCAAGAAAGTATGTATATCAAAAACTTAATGTAACTAGTTCAACAGGTTCTGAAAAATGGCGGGGGCAAAAGACTTAGTAATTAAACCATATAAGCAAAATTAAACCAAAAAACTCCCTTCAACCCAGTTTTAGAATGCACTTAGTCACTTTCTGAATACACATATACTCAGACAAATAAAATGATATTTCAGGCATCCAAGGCCAGAATGTCACTAGAGAGAGAGAGAAAGAGAAAGTTTCGTGTACTTATTTTCAAAGTGATAACTAGAGACTACAGAATAAGTTGAACAAAAAAGCAAAGGGACATATTTCCACTCAAAAGCATTAACAGTAAAAGTGGTTCAGAGAATATACAGTATTATACTAAGGTAGCTGTTTGAATCAAGCAAAAGTAAGACTACTTGACAAGTTAAACACATAAGAAAAAATGTTGTCTTATAATGTACAGTACTTTTTATCCCAAAGGAGCTCTAAGCATTTTGCAAAATGAAGAGATGGATGATTTCATGCATCACTCAAATTGGGTTACCATTCTAGTTAGAACACATTTTCTGTTTAACAGAGCACAGTAATAGCACAGAAGGAAAATGCCTGAATACCTTTTTGTTAGATTTCTGAAGTCCAACTCTGAGCATCATGGATTTGGATTTTCAAACCAAAAAGTCTTTTCTTGGAAATTATGCAAGAAAGATTTGGTCAATCAAGAAATTAATAATAAAATTATATTATAAGCTTAAGCAAATAAAATTTTAATTAGTGTGAATTAGTCAGCATATACATGTATCTCTTACTGCAACAAGATTGATGGTTAGCCACAATTAAATTCAGGAGCTCCAGCTTTCTGGACATCATTAGAAACTATATATGGTTGCTTTTAAGATTTTTGTGTATCATGTTAAAGGAAGCCAAAGAGGAACTTAATTTAATACAGCCTTACAGAAAGATCAAACACAGCAATGGGGTAGTTAATGGTGTGACATCAAACCGGGGACGATGGCATGTTAGTGGCAATGGGAATAGTTGTCTCTGAAAGTCTTTACAATTGGTGGTTTGGGGTTTCTATGTCCAGCCAAACTGAAGTCTGTATACCCTGTTCCTGAATTAAATCTAGCCTATTATAAGTTCAAGCATAGTAACTCTCTAGCTTAGTCATGCTACATCAACTTTCTGTATTTTCATAACAGCAATTTATCGCAATATCTAGCACATTGCTGGTGTAATAAATAAATAAATAACAGGGACAGATTTTTATCCCATTATAGTGATGGTTGGATGATGCTGTAAATCACTAGTGGGGACATTGTTGTATATGATTCCTCTTTAATGGTGTAAAGTTCTAGTAATCACTGAGCAAGTAGGCTTTCTGTAATATGTGTGTTTAATTTATTGACATTTTTAAAGCAATACCTGTAACTAGGGATTCTCCCAAGTATGTAGAAACCATTATTTTATTGTGGGGTTGTTCTGTTTTAAACAGGACTACAGTTCTGCCATCACCAGGCTTCTGTATTGTGTTTGTTAAACAGGACTACAGTTCTGCCATCACCAGGCTTCTGTATTGTGTTTGTCTGTGAGTCAGACTTTCACAGCCGTTTCAGTTTTAAATTTGGGGCTAGCCTACTGCTGTGCCAGAATGGTTTTTTCTTCATCCTGATTGGTTGGGAGTCTTGGTCTGTGGTTTACTGGTCTTGGAGTTTGCTGTGTTCTGCTTGATTGGTGTTTCTAATATCTTCTGTCTGTTTTGTGGCTTTTTTTTTTGTCTTGATTGGCTGGCAACATTGTGTTCCTGTATTGGAGGCTTTTAGTGCAGCTTGTCTCCGAGTAAATAAACAGCTATCATTTATTAGGAAGCTACGTTTCATCTGGGTGCCTGGTTGGGTTGTGTTTGAGCTGGAGGTATCAGGCAGGATCTGTTTGTGCCCAGGTGTTTGCCTGGCTAGTGGTGTGGAGATTTTTTTGTTTGTGAGTGCAGGCTTCCAAATACTTGACAGTCTGGTGGAATCATCTCTTCTATTCATGCTTTCAGGTCTTTTTTCAATCTCTATGGCTTCTCTGATAATTCTGTGGCTGGGGGTTTTCTATAGCGGCTAGGGTTTTGGTGCCATTGAAGTTGATGCTATGACCTGTTGCTTTCATGTGTTGGACAAGTGAGGAAGTGTGTTCCTGCTTTTTTACTGCATTTTTGTGTTCATCCAGGTGGGTACTTATTCTTCTATTGGTCTGTCCAATGTATGTGGCAGGGCATGATGCACAGGGGACTTCATATATGCCTTGGTTTTCCAGGTCAATTTTATCTTTGGGGTTTCTTAGGATGGCTGCTATTTTTCTGTCTGATTTGAAGGCAGTCTTGATGTGATGCCTGTGTAGTATCTTACTGATTTTGTCTGTAGTACCTCTTATGTAGGGCAGGACAGCTGTTCCATAGGTCTGTTCATCTTCTAGGTCTCCATTATGTCTCAGTGTGTTTTTGTGGATCAAGCCAGTGATTTTGCTTTTGTGGAAGCTGTTGGCTGTCAGTACTTTAGTCAGGTTGCATAGTTCAGTCTTTATGTGTGTCTTGTCTGCCAGGCGTCTGGTTCTGGCGATTAGTATTTTGGCCACGGAGTTTATCTGTGTTGGGTGGTGGTGGGATTGGGCGTTGAGGTAGCAGTTTGTGTGTGTTTTCTTCTGGTATATGGTGTGTCCTAGTGTGCCATCTGTTTTTTTGTAGATTAGTACATCTAGGAATGGTAGTTGTTTGTTTGTTTCCGTTTCCATGGTGAACTTGATTTTGGGGTGTGTGCTGTTTAGGTGTGTTAGGAAATTGTTTAGGTTTTCTTTTCCATGGGGCCAAATCACAAATGTGTCATCGATGTATCTTAACCATCGTTTGGGTTTGTGGGTGGCATTAGCTAGGGCTCTAGATTCGAATTCTTCCATGAACAGGTTTGCAATGACGGGTGATAGTGGTGATCCCATGGGGGCTCCTTCAATTTGCTTGTATCTTTGTGGGCAGAGGTGGGTTTCTACCGGTTCTGTCCACCTCTGTAGAACCGGTTCTATGTCTGATTATGTTTTTGCCCATCTGCCCACCCGGGCTCTTACCTGATCTTTATTTCCTGATTTTTCAACTTCAGCTGCTGAACAAGGCACAGCTGCAGTTAAAAAAGCAGGAAAAGAGGGCTGTTTCAAAGGCTGCTTCTCTGCACGCAGCGTGCTGATGACGATTTACAGGCGCGTGGCTCCCAGCATGCAGGGAAGCTTGTAAATCCCAAACCAGTAGTTAACCCTGTCGTATCCCACCCCTGCTAAAGGGTAACATGAACATGATAAAAGAGAGTCAAATGAAGTAGGGAGAAGTGGCAAACCATATTAATGGTCATTATGTGAGGTGAAAATTCACATAAAAAGAAAATATGGCATCTTTTCCAGGCTTGAGTGGAAGGCTTGAAAAATATCGAATTCCTTTAATGATTGTAGAAAGGTGCAATGCTCATACAATATCCAAAGCACTTTTAGATTACTCATCAGAGCCTTATTATATAAATATTTATTACAATATTCCCATAGTGCCTTCTCAATATACAGATGACATACATAGAGTGAGAACTGGTGGGGCAGAAGTGGAAACAGCACATTGGATAAGAGAAAAGCATTGTGCAAAAAAACACAATGCAGGTACCACCAACAACCCAGATTGAGAAAGGACCTGTGAACTGTTGTGATTAAAGTGCAGGAGAAAAATAAACTTAGAATTTAAAATTTGGGAAACAGACACACACTCACATTTAAAAAAGAACAACTAGATTATTAGACTCTGTAGAAGTCTTCACTGTTATAAGACATTTAGTATCTACAAAAGAAAAAGAAAAACCCACCCAAAATCTTATTCAAGCTGTTTATTGATTTTTCTGCCTGAGATTTTAAGTGCCCTTTGAGTTCCTAAAGACAGAATTATCACAGTGGATTGGTTGTAATTGATATATGAATGTTTTTATTTGAAAAAAATCACAAGGATTGGTTTTAGTAAGAATTGGCAATCTTGGCTGATGATGTAGGAAATCCAGACAGCGCTGAGGACTTTGGTTTATGTGTAAAATAATTTTTATATCTAATGCTCTGTTTTGTGAGAATCAGTTTAAGCTAGGTCATCTTCTTTTGAGTTAATATAACACTTGAACAATTTTTATATTATTATACCTTATAGGCACTTTGTTGTGGTTATGGGACTGCATACTCCTGTAGCTATTGTTTTTCTTTTTGTTTGTTGCAGAAAATATATGAAGACTTAGTATCTAGAGAGAAAGTTCCAGACAATTTGATCCTGTGAGGGATCTTTGCTCTCCAAAGACTGGACACACTGTAGCTTAGCAAATTTGTACAAAATGCCTTATTGCAACAAACACCTTCCTTAAAATAGGCTGTTGTTCTGAGTCAACATCACCCTTCTAGGTTTAGCAAGATGGAGTTGCCATGTTGAATGTATCTTTAATACTCAGTATATTCTGTCCAAATAAAAGTCTCAAAGTCTTTAAACTAACGTACAACCTTTACTTTTTCCCCACTAAAGGTTCTTATACTGTTGTTACTGCTGAACTGGCCAAACTCCAAATTTCAGGCAGGATTCCTACTTTCCTATAGCTTGTGTCCTCTTGCCTATTTGCAACAGCTCTCAATCTTCAGGTGTCACCTTCACTTCCTGTCTATAGGCTGTTGGCATTCACCTTTCTTGCTATATACACCCACCTTCTCATTCTGTCTTAGTATTTGCTTTTGTAGGTTCAAAAAAAATTTGGGAGAGTGAGGGGCTGCCTGTGGACCTCCTTGGAAACACCAGGGTATGGATGAGTTTGTCAGGCAACTGGAACATCAGCTGGAATGCCTGTGAGTGCAATGGAGTGCAATGAAGTTTTCTCCATTCCTGTGAACAGATGAATGCCTGATGGATCTCACTCCCTCCTTCTCCTCCCCTCTCTCCCCCTCCCTCTATATTTGTGTAGGGTATAGGAGCCTCCTTTTGAAAAGAGTAGAGAGCAATTCCAATTTCAACCCCACCCAGTTCTCTACCTGGATCCATTCTCTCCATTCATTCCCCCTATTTTTCAATGCTTAATACCGTGTTTCTCACATAATAAGGCCGGGCCTTATTTTTTTTTTTTTGAGCCCCGAAAAAACAGCTAGGCCGTCTTTTCGGGGGTAACTTAATTTCCCCCTTTCATCTTCATCTAGAGCACCCCGCGGGCAGCCTCACCACCAGCCGCTCCTAACGGGCGATCATGGCGAAGCGCAGAGAGCTCCCTACTCCCACCAAACACCTTTGCTGCAGACCCAAGACCTTTGGCACCTGCCGCTGTTGCTTTCCTTCTGCCCATTCCACTGCCGTTTGGAGTGCCATTGGAGCTGCCTCTGCCGCTGGAGCTGCCTGCCGTTTGGAGCTGCCTCTGCCGTTTGGAGCTGCCTCTGCCGTTTGGAGCCGCCCGCCGTTTGAAGCTGCCACTTCCGCGTTTGGAGCACTGCTGCTGTTTGGAGCACCACCGCCACTCCAAACACGGCGGCAGCTCCAAACACGGAAGCAGCAGCTCCAAACGTGACGGCAGCACTCCAAACGGCGACGGCGGCTCCAAACGGCAGAGGCAGCTCCAAACACGGAAGCGGAGCTGCTGCCGCCGTTTGGAGTGCTGCCGTCACGTTTGGAGCTGCCGCTTCCGTGTTTGGAGCTGCCACCGTGTTTGGAGTGGCGGTGGTGCTCCAAACAGCGGCAGTGCTCCAAATGCGGAAGCGGCAGCTCCAAACGTGACGGCGGCACTCCAAACGGCGGCGGCAGCTCCAAACGGCGGCGGCGGCTCTGCTTCTGTGTTTGGAGCTGCCTCTGCCGTTTGGAGCCGCCGCCGCCGTTTGGAGTGCCGCCATCACGTTTGGAGCTGCCGCTTCCGTGTTTGGAGCTGCCACCATGTTTGGAGTGGCGGTGGTGCTCCAAACAGCGGCAGTGCTCCAAACGCGGAAGCGGCAGCTTCAAACGGCGGTGGCAGCTCCAACGGCACTCCAAATGGCAAGTCCCCCCACCCTTCCCCCTATTTTGCATGTTTTAAACTAGGCCTAAATTTGGGGGGAGGGGCTTAATTTGATTTTATGCCTAGAAAACATGCTGGGTCTTCCTATTGGTGGAGGCCGTATTGTTGGAGAAACACGGTAGCAAAGTCAGAAACTAAGTGTGCATGGAAAGCTGCTCCTCATAGGTGGCCATGTTTTTCTATCCTCTGTGAGCTACCCAATCATCTCTGGAATGCATGAATTGACTATTAACAATCCACTGAAATAAAATGCTCTTAATTGATTTCTGAATGTTAAATTTGCCCCCTAATGGCAGCTTAATATAAAGCTTGCTTGTTGAACTAAAAAAAAGTAATTCAAAAGACTAAGACAGGAATCTAACTATAAAATCATTAACCACAATCAGAATAAAAATAGTCCCCATTTCTGCTTGCTCAGTTTGATACAAGATCTCTTTAGGTATATTGATGAAATAGTTTCTATGTGTGCACAAGTACAAGTTAAAAATTCTAATCAGAGAAATTATTCTGGTCTCCTGTGACTACAGATGTATATCAGATGAAAGAACTATGTGCAGAGATCAAATTAAGGCAACTTTAATAGGCCCATGGGCTGGTAAGCTAATAGGGTTTGTAACCATTTAAATTTCTTTTATTAAAGGAAATGTTCCAGAAAGTCAATACAACCTAATTTGTTTGTGGAAAATGTGGCTCTTATGCTTAGTTTATTTTGCCTACCACACATATGTAACTGCTACATTTAGACAAATTAGGTTTGGCAATATTTACACACAAGCATCTACTTTCTGGATTCATATCCTGAAAGATTTCTATCTACCATTGGAAATTAATTTAGTCAATTATATTTTGATTTATGTTTTATTTTTTAACCTAAGGTAAAATGTGATGCCACATCATTTGCTGTGCATGATGCAGGAGATGTATGGATATAACGAAAATGTTTAATCAAAACAGTCATATCTATTTACATCTATCTATAATGGTTGCAAGATCTGTGTATGGCTAGTCTAGAGAAAAGAAGGACTAGGGGTGACATGATAGCGATATTCCAGTATTTGAGGGGCTGCCAAAAGGAAGAGGAGAGGTCAACTTATTTTCCAAAGCACCAGAAGGCAAGACAAGAAAAAATGGATGGAAACTAAGGAGAGAAGCAACCTGGAATTAAGGAGAAACTTCCTAATAGTGAGAACAATCAACCAGTGGGAGCTGCTTGCCTTCAGAAGTTGTAGGTGCTTCATCACTGGAGGTTTTTAAGAAGAGACTGGACAGCCACTTGTCTCAAATTGTATAGGGTCTCCTGCTTGAGCAAGGGGATTGGACTAGAAGACCTCCAAATTCCCTTCTAGCTCTGTTCTGATTGATTGATCTGCTAGGAGTATGAAAAGCATTTGAAAGAAGTCTTTTGCAAAGCACTTAAATTAGCTACATCCTTTGCATGACTTACTTTGCTGTTTTAAAAATCTCTGGCTACCTGTTGTTTTCTGCTGAGGGATTCAGCAGGGAAACTTGGTATACATAGGCACATGCAGACAGCTAGGCTATTTGTGCACAGCCATATACCTACCTACTTTGCCACGCTTCTTGGTTTCTAATAAAAGTGTGAACATTGTAACAGAATAATATATTTGAGCCATTGCAATAAACATTAAGAATAGATGGCATGTTTCTATCACCTGGCTATCAGCTGATTATCAGTTTATTTAAAATAGGAATATTATAATTTCTCATTATGTCCCAGCTTTAGTGGAATTATTACAATCTAATAACTTCATCTCCTTATTTTTTTTTTTAAAACAAGTTTTATTAATTTTTAAAACACACAAATTATCATTATTCATTACATGTTTAAACCTTTTTCCCTTGTAAATTTAACAAGTCAGATAAATTATGATTCTGTTTTAAACCATTTCCATATAATATACCAAACCTCTTATTCAATTTCTCTTTACTTCTCTTTACTCTTATTCAATATCATTATTATTATTTCATCTGTTTCTTTCTGACTTAGTTACCATTATTCTCATTCTATATTTCTACAAGTTTTTACCAATTCTCCCCCAAAAAGACATATACACACAACACACAAAACATAAAAAATATCTTTTTGGAAAGTAACTTGGACCCAGGTGTCTCTCTCTTCATGGACTTCAATTATATTCATGCTCATCTTACATATCATTACTTATTTTATTTACCATTCTAAGCCTTCTATATTAACTTCTCCACATATTTCACACTTCTTAATTCTACCTTAATTAATCATCTTAGTTTAAATCATTATATTTGTATCTTTTGTCCATTTTTTATCATCCCTTTGTCTCATCCCTTATGAAAAAAAAGAAAATCAGTTTCTCCTGAAATCATTAATCAGAGTATGATGCCTTTCTATCTCCCCCTAAGTTAATCAAATTAATCTTTAAAATAATATCTAATACCCAATCAGATTTTGCTTGGTACATTCTATCTAACTAATACATCCAACACAATTAAGTGCATAATTAGAGAATAAATCCAAATATTAAAAAGAAATACTATAATAAAAATTTTATAATAACATCAATACCATAATTTTATTAAACTCTTTAATTAAAACAATATTCTAAACCTCTCCTATTATTAAGTTTTAAAACCAATCATTTTTAAACATTTTAACATTTTAATCTCTTATCAACTCTTAAACCATTGCAATACTACCATCTCATCTTATGTACCTTGCAAAATCTTTTTTTTTAAAAAAAAAATTATACTTTATCCATTATCCATAAAAATTCCTTTTTCCATTTAATTTCAAAACGTTGTAGCTTTTCTCCACCTTTTCCCTTTCTTTCTTTTCCCAATAAACCTTTCTGCCCCCCTTCTTCTAGCCTCTGCCTTACCGGCTTCCCTTCTCTGTCGTATTTCTTTTCCCCTTTGTTTACAATCATCATATTGGTTTTGCACTTTATTTTTCCCTTTCTTAAATGTTTTTTTAGATCTTAAGTCCTTAAATCCTTTAGTTTTCTTCTTTTCTCTTCTTTTCTTTTCTTTCTCTCTTCCTTTTTTCTGGATCAAATTCTGAGATTCATTAAAGATGGCTCCTTCCTTTCTTTCTTGTTCCTCTGCTGTCTTCATCTGTTGTAATTTTTGTTGATAATTAGTAAGCGCCATTTCTAAGAAAAGGAAAGCTTCTTCCACACCATTTCTTAGTTCCTCAACAGAAAGAGCCATTATAAATCTTTTCTTTTCTTTTCTCCTTCTTTCTTCTTACAACAACCAGAATATTCAAAAGAAAATAAAAAAGATAGAACAGTCCCAAAGTTATCAATCAGTCCAAACCAAGGCAGAGTTCTCACTTTCTCCTTCTGGGGTGATATCAATCAAAGAGAAAGAAAGTCCATAATCTGTTTAAAGTCTTGTTACAATATATTCTAGTCTTCAAATCCTTAAGGCATCTGCTCCAACAAGTCTTAGCATACAAATATTTTCTTTTTAATCCTCTCTCTTCCCACTCATCGCTTAAAACCAATTTCCACCTAAAAATAGGTTTCTTAATATCCAGTTATTTATTCCGTGGGAAAAGAGGGAAAGCTATCCTTTCAGCACCTTCAAGCAGCCGCTTTTTCCTCTTCTGGCAGGTATTATTCAGAAAGTCATACTTTTCAGGAGTGTTATTAAATATGTCTTAGAGTCCTAGGAGCCAAGAAAAACTTTCTCCTCTCAATCACTTTCTCCACTTCCTCCTGCGCATTCTTACCCGGCTGCCAGCTTCTTTGTGGCGGCCATTACGGACCGCCGCCGCTGCACCGTCCTGGGAAAAGGGGTTCTGCCGGCCAGGGAGGGTCTGCAGCACCCCCAAACCCTTCTCGGATCCCCCCTACCTTCAGCTGCCCCTGCAGGGCAGCCTAGCTCATTACCGGCTGGGTCGGAGCCCCAAAACTGGCGCGGCAGGGGATCGCGCAGCTTCGCAAATCCCTGCCGCTCGCGAAGCCGACAAACCGGAGAGCTCTTCATCTCCTTATTTTAAATGCAGACTGAATGGTTACTATGCAACATTTGAATCAAAGGTAATGTTTCAAAACAATTTCAAAATGAGTTTCAAGTGAATAATCTATGGATATCAAGTTTTTTTTTTTTTTTTGAAGTATGGCAAAAAGCAGCAAAGATTAAAAATAAAGTCATAGAGTTTAGACAAACAGAAGTAACATTTAAACCCCCCCAAAATTCTGCAGTTTTTGAAATCTTAAATACAAAGAGTAAATAATTGTTATGATTGTTTTATGCCTTTGAATAATTTTCCATGTAGTTTTCTCAACAAAATTTAGGAAGTAGTTTGCTCTTGTCATTTCCCTAGAGCTGAGAGACAGAGAGAGTGACCAAACCAAGATCAACCAACCTAAGACAGGACTAGAACTTGCAATTTCCTGTTTTCTAGCCTGATAGCATTACAACAAACTGGTTTTCAAAAAAATTATTGCAACTGGTTAACAAACAATTATATTATGAATTAAAAAAATTCTTATAAATCTCCTGCACTCATTGCCATCTACGTATATCAGTAAGATTACATTACCCCATTATGCAATGACATTTTTGTTTTCTACTAACTGGAAACACTGACTGGGCTAATACAGTTCCCAGAGTTGGATCCCTGAATATCAGAAATTCATGAAACCAAACCAACTGAAAATTTATTCAATATTAGTGAAGAGATATACTTCATATCTGGTTCATTTCAAAAAGGGAATCAGAATATTTCCATCATAATATAAATTATTGATACTAAATGGAACATAGTTCAGTTGCTGGAATACCCGTAATCCCGATTTTAGTACATCTTGATGCAGGCAACTTTGTGAGAATCATGCTTGAAGAAGAATCACTTTTGATTTAGGCAGCTGTCAAAGAGTTTGACACAAGAGTTTAATGTTCTAAAACATGCCTGGTGTCAGCACCACCAGCAGGAAACAGCAAAAATGACAGCTGTAACCCAGCATGTGTTGGTGTGAGAAAACAGGCCAGGACAAAATACCATGCTGGGTATGGAGGTCAGTGTTGCTGAGGAAAAAAATAGGAATACAATTAGCAGTATAATGGTCAAAATCCACATAATTTTCACCAAAAAAAATGCATTGGGATAACATTATTTCTTAATTTATACATCCTACATTTGAGGATATATATATACACACATACACACATACACACACACACACACACACACACACACACACAAATTGATTAAGAAACAAATGAGGAATGAAATAAGTAGCTTTATATGAAATGTTTTGAAATGGGACATCAGATTTTAATGTGGACAGAACACTATAAAATTGTTTTAAAATAATATTATGTCTATGTCAGTAATAATTTTACACCTGACACAAGCTTGATAGTCAGATAAAGTCTTTCAAGAGATGTTGCCATGCATTTACATACAGATATAAATATCCTGCAGTATTGATTTTAAAAAATAAACATTTTAAGTAGTTAGTTATAGCTTTCCATGTCAATCTTGGTTTGTTCCTAAAATAAATGTATCAGACTCTACTAATAGAGTATCAGATACAATTTATTTTAATACATTAACATTCTATTAACATTGCTATCAATACATGTTTTAAAACATTTGACAGAAAAATAAATTTCTCAAAAAATATTTCCTTTGAAATGGGATTTAGAGGAAATTCATTTCCATAATTAATTCTACTTCCACTAAAACTAAATTAATTAGCATTGATTGAACAAATATAGAATGTTTTCTAATAAATACGAGTACTTAACAAGTCTCTGCCCAATTTGTGTTTTTTTTCAGTGTCATTATTAAAGCTACAGTAAATAATATTAAGAAGAGCAAATACATTCAGTATCTTCATTTTAAAAAGTATTTCATGTAATTAATCTGCTTGCAAACAACTTGTTTCTTTGTTAGGTACCAAAGTCAATAAATTGCAATTGAAATCATATACCTTTCTAAAAGTGACAATATAAAAATTATTTGCTAGCCTAATTAACATTGATAATGAATCACAAAAGCAGTTGTTTCCAAAATTTATTGGCCTTAATATTAGCTAATGTTGTTTTAGATAATCACAAGTAAATATTACAGAAAACATGACAGCACTTTAAAAAAAAAAAGGCACCAGAATTCCACGCTATTTTCACAAGACTAAAGTTGAATTTAGATTTGGGCAATATATTTCATTATCAATGTTTGGCAAGATAACAGCAATTAAAAACTCTCCCCAAGATTTTCTGCACAAATATTTTCAACTGTATTGTGTACTACTAGCTCAATACCTACGAAATTACGTGGTCGGGTTTAGTTTTGGGAGAGGAAAATAAGGGGAAAATTCTGCCTCTGCCTGCTAGCATCCATCGGTATTCATCTGGCTAGCATCCTGTCAGTGTGAGAGAGAGTTGAGGGCTGTTTAGAAACTGAAACAGTATTTGTTGTGTGAGCAAGAAGGATTCAGCAAGGAGACTAGGCGTAACTTAGCTCAACTGTTCTGTACTAAAGTTGCTTGGTGCTGTGAAACTAAAACTGAAACTGAAACTCCTCTCTCTGCTGTGTTTTGCATTTGGAAGAGATTTCTTTTCAGGTAGGGAAGGGGAGTAGAACTCCTTAGCATCAGAACATGTTAATAATAATATATGAAATACTAATGCTCTGATGGTCATTTTGACCATCAAAAGTGAATGAGCACCTAGAAGCCAAGAGGAACATATATATACATATACATACATACATACATACATACATACATACATACATATTTGTTTTCTTAAGTTTTCGTGGGTACTTACATGTATGGTATTCAGCTTTGTTCAGGTATTTTCCCACGTCATTGTAGTTGTGATTTTAAAGTTGTAGCAATGTTTCGGCAGAATCTCATCTGCCATCATCATCATCAGGCACAATACAGAAGCCTGATGATGGCAGATGACATGGGAAAATACCCGAACAAAGCAGAATACCATATATTCATCCAGGCGGGTACTTATTCTTCTATTGGTCTGTCCAATGTATGTGGCCGGGCATACTTCGTATATACGAAGTCCGCTGTGCATCATGCCCGGCCACATACATTGGACAGACCAATAGAAGAATAAGTACCTGCCTGGATGAACACAAAAATGCAGTAAAAAAGCTGGAACACACTTCCTCACTAGTTCAACACATGAAAGCCACAGGTCATAGCATCAACTTCAATGGCACCAAAACCCTAGCCACTATAGAAAACCCCAGCCACAGAATTATCAGAGAAGCCATAGAGATTGAAAAAAGACCTGAAAGCATGAATAGAAGAGATGATTCCACCAGACTGTCAATTATTTGGAAGCCTGCACTCACAAACAAAAAGATCTCCACACCACAAGCCAGGCAAACACCTGGGCACAAACAGATCCCCCCTGATACCTCCAGCTCAAACACAACCCAACCAGGAACAATGTCAGCCTTCAAGATCGTTCCTACTGCTTTGCATCTTTTGGCTGCCATAAGTAACGGGGGGAGGGGATATGTCTGGGAAGAGAGCTGGAGGTGTTACATTCTTGTGTGTATAAATGAGGAGTGGGGGGGAGTATAAGTTCCTGCTCTTAAGTTTCTATTTCCTTGCTTAGCCTTCTTTTCTCTGCGCAACTGCAAATCTTTATCAAAATATGTCAAGGTCAACGGACAGAAGCCTCATCACCACCTGAAGATGCCCACATGACCATATCCAGAACTTTTAATTGGGAGAATCTTTTGAACTTTGGGGGGTGGGAACAATCCCATTCCTTTGTATATGTGATCTGCGCACCTAATTTCTTAGATTCAGAATTTTACCTGTAGCTACCACTTCAACTTTCAGTAAAAGATTTCTTTCCTCTAATCTATGGAGTCTAAGTATTTCTTTCTTGGATTTTGAATGGAGCACAGACTGACATTATTCTGAATCTCCCCATCAGCCCACCCGGAGAAAATATCCAGTTTTCTACCGAGGGGGTTTGACATCATGTCATCTTCAGCTAGTGAAGAAGAGGACCTGGGAGCTGTGGGGGGGGGGGCAATCGTTGCGGATACCGGAGGTGCCAGCAGCCGACTTGCTAGCCGACCTTACTCTGGAGGAAATCCCAGCTGAGAGGCCCAGATGGTCGTTGGGTGTTGGCTGGAAGGATCCCGACGAGCCCCCCCCCCCCTCCTGGAATCAACACGACCCGACGGCGTGGGAGAGAGGAGCCATGGCAAGAGAAGGAAAGGAGAGAATTTTTGCTGGATCAAGCCAGGCAGCTCCTTAATGAAGCTTTTGGACAGCCTCACGTCACTCCAAGGTATGAGGGGGAAGGGGGAGCAAGTTCAGCCAGAGACAGCCAGGCTGCCCCCACCCCCATAGCTCAGCCTGCTCCAGCGCAGCAACCAGCTGCAGCCCCAGGGCCCCCAGCGGGAGGCGTGATCCCTAGAAGACGCAGAGCTCTCAAGCTGCCTCCGTTAGAAGTGAGATTTGGGGGTAATCCCAAAGACTTGGGTTTCTTCCTAGCACAAGTTTGGAGCTATATGGAGGAATATGGGGAAGAGTTCACCTCTGAAGCAGCCAAAGTGAGATGTGTTACCAGGGCCCTGGAGGGAATAGCGGCAGAGTGGATGGTGACTTTGCATAATGATAACTCCCCCCAACTGCGGAATTACAATGTATTCATGACTGCGTTGCGGGCAAGATTTGAGGACCCACTGGCGGAGAGAAAGGCCAGGATCAGGATGAAAACCATAAATCAAGGGAGGAGGTCAATGAAACGTAGCTTCCTAATAAATGATAGCCGTCCATTTACTCGGAGCCAAGCCTGTGGAGCCACCCTGGACAGCAAGGGACTGGGCCATGGTACCTCTCCCAGCAAAAATGGAGGGCCACATGCTTGGGAGCTCTGTTTTCACTGACAGAGGGTTGTAGGAGGCCGGCACAACAGAAAACAGAGCCCAGGAGCCTGTTTTTTCTGGCAGAGCGCTCGGGCTGCCACAGGCACTCCTGACACAAATGACATTGATCTGGCCATGCCCACTCTTGCCACACCCACCCCAGCCCCCTGAGGTCAAACATAATTCTGATGTGGCCCTCAATGAAATTGAGTTTGATTCCCCTGGTCTAGGCTGCAGGTCTTCCTTCTATCTCCTGAGGTCAATCCAGAAAATCATCACACAGCCTAGCAGAGATGCGGTAGGGAATCATGACTTCTATCCAAGCTTTACCAAGCCACTTCAATGTGTTAGTTGCTGATTGGTCTGAACTGATTGTTTCACAAAGCAAGATATTTGATGTTATTTACAGGCTCTTCTGTAGAAAGAAATACACTGCTTTGTAGTGAAATCTCCAGGTAGAGCAGGGAGAAGTATGAAGAGACTGGCTAGCTTAGAGTCCTTGCATAGTAGGAAACGATGCACACATACACACCCTATGAATGCCTCTAACCCTTATCTGGCTGTTGTTAAGAGAATGCAGTCAGTCTGACAAGATTCTTTCTTTTTTTTAACACAAATTTTATTTGGGTTTTCGCAAAAACATAATACAAATAAAACATCTTTTTTTGAGAATA
Organism: Notechis scutatus; assembly: GCF_049901735.1. Taxonomy (NCBI): domain Eukaryota; kingdom Metazoa; phylum Chordata; class Lepidosauria; order Squamata; family Elapidae; genus Notechis; species Notechis scutatus. The sequence goes on along the minus strand of NC_142009.1, from coordinate 122,520,894 downwards.
GCATGATCCTGGGTTATCACTTCTTCATACAGACACAAACTCAATTTCATATTCATCTTTGTGTTCTATTCCATATCTTACTACTGTTTTAATATTTTCTCCATAATTTTTCCCCTCCCTTGGTTTTCTCAACTTTATTTTCAATTATCTTTCTAAATTCAATTATATATCTTTTTCTAAGTTTCAATGTCTTTCCAATCATTATATTTATACTTTTGTCTGTCCTGTTTCAATTTCATATTATCTTTTCTCATTGAACAAATTTTCCCCTGTAGTAACTAATTCGAATATGACACCTTCATATCTTTTAATTTTATCCATTCAACTCTTATTTAAACTTCAATTTATGCCTTTAAGATTATAACATTCAATATAGTACATAACTTTCAGTGCTTGGTACATTATTCTGCTTGGTACATTCTTAAAATAAACACTATGTTCTTAAAATTATATATATATATATGTTTTCTGAGGTTCTCGCGGGTATTTGTATGTGGATCTTTGGTTATTCGGGTTTTCTCCCGCGTAAGATTGTACTAACGTACTAACAGCCAATGGATTCCAAAGAAAGAAGATTACCCACCTAATCCAAAAAGAAACCCCAACCAAAATCCAAGACAGAGAACAAGAGAATGGCAAAGCCCTCCTCCCATATATAAAAGGCACTACAGACAAAATCAGCAAGATCCTCCAAAAACACAACATTAAAACAGCATTCTGCACAAACAGAAAAATATCCACCATCCTAAGAAACCCTAAAGACAAAATCGAGTTAGAAAACCAAGGAGTATACGAAATCCCTTGCCCCACCTGCCCCACCACATACATTGGACAAACTAACAGAAGAATAAGTGCACGCATTGAAGAACATAAGAACTCAATCAAAAAAGAAGAACCGACCTCTTCCCTGGTCCAACACCTCAAAGCCACAGGACATGAGATTGACTTTAAAAATACCAGAACTATCGCCAAAACCGAACACTTCAACAACAGAATAATCAGAGAAGCCATAGAGATAGAAAAATGCCCACACAGCATGAATAAAAGAGATGACACCTCCCACCTACCAGCCATTTGGAAACCCGCCCTCATGAACAGATGAGTACCTAACATGAAGAATGACACCAGACCCACACCCACGAGGGCCACACAAGATTCCACCACCACACTTCCACGTAAAAAGCAGACTCACACCCACACAGAAGATGAGACACGACCACGGACCAGAAGCCGCACTGCAGCTGCATCACTACCCACTTCAAACCCCCTGAGCCATACATGAAGCGAACTGACCCCCACACCAGAAGATGCGGCACCGACCACGAACTCGAAGCCAAACAGCAAGATCACCGCTCACCAGCTCAAATCCCCCAGCAACTAAGACTAACCTGAGCACAACCAAGCCCCCACCTGAATAGAACACACCTCCAGCCAATCAGAACACGGCCAACCCCCAACCAATCAGAACACAGCCAAACCCCCAACCAATGAGAACACACCCCCACTCAATCAGAACACAGCCAAGCCCCCACCCAATCAAGTCACACCCCCACTAGCAGTTAAAAGGAAGAAGCAGCTGCAAGCTCACATCACTCTGAGAAGCACAGAGCTGAAGACACATGCCTGAAGATGATGAATGAGACTTCATCGAAATGTTGCCTAGATACTTCCAATCTTACGCAGGAGAAAACCCGAATAACCAAAGATCCATATATATGTATATATATGTGTGTATGTATGTATGTATGTATATATATATATATATATATGACAATAGTAAATAAAACACTCATTCCATTCCAATTCAATTCTATTATTAATATCAGTTAGAATCTTAACATCTTTAACATTTCTTTTCAATTGAATATCATACTTCCTTGTGAACACTTACAAACTTTCCATAATTAATTCTTTTTTTCAAATCATTAATAATAATTAAAATGTTTCCATCCTTTCCTAATTTCATTCTCTCATTCAGTTTATTTCATTTATTTATTAACAAACATTCCACTGCATTACAATAAGTATTTTATCCATCATTTTAATCATACATTGTTTCATATTTTCTAAAATTATTTCTATTTCTAATATAACAATACTATCCTATGTACCTTTGCAGAATCCCTTTTTCAATTAAATTTTCACCCATTATCTCTAAGTAGGCTTATACTTTCAATCCTTATATCTTTTCCCTGTTTCTCTATATCTTGTTTCTGTCTTTTATAACTTCTTTTCCTTTCCTTCTTCCCCCTCTTCTTCTCCCTCCCCATTTTGTCCCCTTGTCTCTCTACTTCTAATTCTCTCTTCTGTGATCCTCTCTTCTGTTGCTTCCTAATATTGTAATTATTTTTCAAACTATTCTTTTTTGGGGTTGTTTTTTTCAAATCTTAAACTTTTCACTCTTCCCCCCCTTTCCTCCCCCACATAAAATTACCGTATTTGCCGGCGTATAAGACGACTGGGCGTATAAGACGAGCCCCAACATTTCCACTCAAAATATAGTTTTGTTATATACTCGCCGTATAAGACGACCCCCCACACTTGGAGGCATGCTTTTCAGGGCAAAAAAGTCATCTCATACGCCGGCAAATAAGGTAAGTTGTAACACTTGGGGTATTCTGGATATAATTCTTGATTGACACCCCCGCCCCTTTCCCCCAAACTTACAAAGCCACCAAAATGTTTTAGAGGCAGCTTCGCCTTTCTCAGGCTGGCACTCAATTCCTCTCCCTTTCTTTGTGACAGCCCGCGTGCGTGCCATCGGGACTCAAGGGTGGGGATGGACAGCTGCCAACTCTCTCTCTCTCTCTCTCTCTCTCTCTCTGTGTGTGTGTGTGTGTGTGTGTGTGTGTGTGGTGTGGAGGGTAATTCCGGCTATCTCTGGCCTCCGCTCGGTTTTAAAGTCGCTTGGCCGGTTCCCAAGTCGCATGGCGCGCTGGCCGGGAGACGCGGGCGCCGGGTGGCAGCTCGGTGCAGGGAGGCGGATCTTTCTCTTAAGCGGGGAGGGAGGAGGGGACAAAGGAGGGACGGGACAGGGGCGGGAGGAGGTTGCTCGCCTTCTTCCACCGCCCACGGACCCTTTTCTTCCCAAGGGGACCCTGGAAAGCAGCTCGGGAGCCGGGTGGCCCTGCCCAGCGGGGTCCCATCAGGAACTTCCCGAGGACACCCCCGCCCCAAGCACAGCCCTCCCGGTCTTTCAAAGAGGGAGGGAGAAGTGGGAGGAGCAAATTGCCGGCCCCGCCCGCTGCCCAGAAGGAGGGGTGCCACAGTCCACCCCCACCACCTTCTCCCCCCACTCCCCGGGCCATTACGCGGCTCGGGGCAAGCTGGCGAGCGGCCCGCCAGAGACTCTCCCGCTCCACCCCACCCCACCTCCAGATTGGCCTCCGCATAGCGCCCGAGCCGGGCGGAGGGTGGGTGGGTGGGTGGGTGGGAGGAGGAGGAAGAGAGACTCCGGCTGGGCTTGAAGGGGCTTCGCAAGTTGCGGAGCTCCACCCCGTCGCTCTTGCACCGAGTGACAACGTATTTACCGGCGTATAAGACGACCCCCCACTTGGAGGCATGTTTTCAGGGCAAAAAAGTCGTCTTATACGCCGGCAAATACGGTACTTGATCATTAAAGATGGCTTCTTCTTTGTCCCAGCCTTCTTGTTCTACAAGCGTTTCCTGTTGTTTCTCATAGTTCCAGATCTCCATTTCTAAAAATTGAAATATGAAGCCAAAAGAACCTCTTCCTTCTTGTGCATCTTCTTTCTGTTTTTTAAGTTCCATTTTCAGTTCTTCCAAAAGTGATGCCATTTAAAACCCTTTTGAACAACCACCTGATTGGTTTTAGTCATTTAAGTCCAATAGCCAAAAATCCAAAAATCACCAAGTAATCCAAATAATCCAAAGCTTTTTATTCTTGCTACTTTTTTATCCACTTTCTCTTCCTGGGGTTCTATTATTTTGTTACAAAGTTTCAGTTAGAATATATATTTTAGGAATCTTGTTAAAGTTTCACTGTAAGTTCCTTTTAGTTCCAGGCAGTCCCCTCCATTTTTCCAGATCCCGCCCTTTTATTCTTTCCTTTTCTCTCCTTTCCTTCTTTTAAAGGTTTTTGAGTATCCAAAAGTCTTTATTATCCCTTTGACATTTTATGTTCAGCTTAAATGCCTATTTATGTCAAAGTGGATTTTTGTCAATTTCTTACTTAAATCTCTTAGCTGTCAGTATAAGGAAGGGAAGAAAAAAAAGCCAAATCCCTCTCCCCTTCCCTCTCCCCTTCGCTGCTTCAAAGTCTTCTTTGGGAACAATGTTATTTTTTATAGTTCAAATTCCAGGGTACCTTATGTTGTTGCTTTTTCAGTTTCACCCGGTCAACCAAAACTTTCTCTTCTTATCTTCCTCCTGCACATTCTTTTCCGGTCAAGTTCTTCTTTGAGGTGGCCATTTCTGACCACTGCTGCACCCACTTTAGGGAAAGGGAGTAATGGTCAGCTGAGGAGGAAAGATGCAGCTCTCCTCGACCCTGCTGGTGATCTTCCCCCTCTTCACCACCTCTATGGGATGGCTTAGCCCCGAATCCAGCCGGCTTGGGGTGCTCCAGCAGTGAGCACAGATCGAAACTGTGCATGATCGCGGATTTCAGTCCATCGCTGAAGAAGCTCAAACCGGAAGTTGTCTGACACGATTCTTGAAAATTGGCAAGCAACAATAAGGAAACAGCTCTGACCAGTTCATGGCATTGCTCTGGTTTCTTGCGCCTGACACCAGGAGAGTTTAAGGGCAATAGGCAGTGACAAGGTCTGCTTCAGTTGGTTTCATTCAATAATTGATGATAGTAGGGTTCGTTTTTTGTTGGAAAACTGTTCCTGCAGTGGCAAAGCACTGCTTCACTCCCAATTAGTATTGTCTTTCAAAATGACAGTGTTATTCTCTGACAACCAAGCTAGATGTTGTTTTCCATCCATCATGTACTGCTGTATTTGTTCTTCTATTTTCTTTTTAAATTCAAAGTACACAAGAACACTTGTAGGCAACATCTTTTCTTCTTCCCAAATGCTTCCTGCGTTACTAATCTCTTAAATAGCATCCGATGCAATGCCCTTCTTTAAATCAAAGTTTGGGAATAGATCTGTAATTTTTCTGCTTTACATCTTGTAATTCGTCTGCTTTCTACTTTTTGACTCAGTCCCGTCTTTGAGCAATGGCAAAATTACAATTCTAATGTCTTTGTCGCAAGATTCAACATTGTTTGTGATATGCCAAAAGTATTAATTCTTTGAAATGATAAATGGTACAAACAACTACATATTTCAGACTCTACATCCCAAAGTTCCTGTTTATTTCAGGAATTGATCTGGAAGAAATACTACTAGAAATTCAAATTTTGTCAGAATCTAAAAGTGCATTAATCTTGTTTGGCACTGCAAGTCAAGCAGAACTATTTAAAAACCTCTGGCTTAGCTCAGTATTTAAATATAGATTAAAGTATCTAACTTTAGAATCCCACCTTTTAAAATGTCACCTGAATCATAAAGAATTTTTCATGTAATGAGGAAGAGTGCAAGAATTGTGATTACTAATTTATACAAGAGATGAGTAATTTTTACATAACTATGAAAGGGGAAATGAGGTGTCAGTCACATGTCAAAGAAGACTGACAAAGTACATTTTAGGCAATGGTGGGATTCAAATTTTTTTTACTACCGGTTCTGTGGGCATGGCTTGGTGGGTGTGGCAGGGGAAGGATACTGTAAAATCTCCAGTCAGAGGTGGTATTTGCCAGTTCTCTGAACTACTCAAAATTTCCGCTACCATTTCTCGAGAACTGGTCAGAACCTGCTGAATACCACCACTGATTTTAGGGCTGTGGGAACATAATCCAATATTTTATTGCTAAAATCTTATATCAAGAGTAAACCAAATCATTTTAAAGTCAACATTTGCTCATACAGCTAATCATAACAGGGCACAGTTTTCAAATGTGATATGTCTGTGAGTCAATTGTTAGAATGTGATATTATCATGCATACTTAATAAAATTGATGAGTATTTGGCACAGTGCTTTGAAGGTCTACCCCACAGGCACTTGAGGGAAAAACTGATAAATAAAGTTATTTTCTAGACCCATGATGGCAAACCTATGGCACGCATGCCAGAAGTGGCATGCAGAGCCACTTCTGCCGGCATGTGAGAGGTCACCCAGAAGAGCCCCACTGCACATGTGCGTGTGCGCCACCACCCAACAGCTAATTTTTGTGTATCTGGCATGCATAAGCATGGTGTGGGGGTGTGCGGGGGATACATGTGCATGCGCAGAGATGTGCAGCATGCGGGGGTCTCACACACATGTGCAGAGATGCATAGAGCATGGGGAATAACGCACATGTGCACAGAGATGCATGGCACACACACGGGGGGGTCGCATGTGCATGCGCAGGAGGCATGGGCAGGGCCAGCACAATTGCCTTCTGGGTGCTGGCATGCAAGCATGCGTGTGCATGCTCGCATGCAATTTTCAGCACAGGAGCTGAAAAAGGTTGGCCACCACTGTTCTAGACCAATAACCAGAAATTTACTTTTGTCTGCAGAAAGCAGATAGAACAAAGTGTTTCTCCCTGATTATTTCTGATTTTTGTACACAATTTTCTCTCTCTATGCATTCTAGAGATAATACTCTAAATACTAATCCCAACTTTTTATGATTAGCCACTTCTTGACAACACGCACTGCTGACACTGCAGCCACAATGTAAATTGTGCCTCAACATTCTAAAGGTTTGGCATTCATGATTTCATGTGAGATTCTTTCTTTCATTAGATTTAATAGATAGCAAAGGAGAACTGTTCAATCTCATACTAATTTTTAGTACTATGAAGTTGCATTAAAGTTAATAATAACAACAAATTATAATTAATTGCCTTTATCATAAAATATAAATAGGTCCATATTAAAATAATACAACTGTAAATTTTCTAATGATACACCTCTGAATAATTTAACCATCTGTAATACTCTAAAACCATCACCTTCATTACACTCAGAAATACTTTGGAGATAGTTTAATTTTAATAATAAAGTCCAATTAATTTTCCCTTACTAACAGTGTATTATACTTAAATCAAGATTCTTATGGGTGTTCAAAACAAAGGATTGGCACTGTGTGATTCTCAGTGTATCGAATCTCTTAACAACACTGTTAAGTATCATTAGGAAATGCAGATGTTAACATCTAATTAAATGAAATTGGTTGGTAATGAAAGCTTTAGGACTGCAGGAATAATGCTTACTGAATTAGTTACAAAATTAAAAAGGGGCCTTCCATCCCTTCCCCACCATAAACACCTTCTATTTTCTTTACACTTATGTTCTTCTCTAGGTTTGAAATCTTCTGTGGTATTATATAAGTATAATAGATGTATTTCACTTCTTTTAGTCCATTTAATCAAGACTCTTCCTGAACCTTATGTTAAATTCAGCCTCTTGTATTGCTTCCCAATATCATAGCTGTGAACATTAACCATTTCTCAGTTGGATTATTTCAGACTAAAAGGCTTACTTGTCCAATTCTGAGGTTTGCAATCTCTATCTAACTAACCATAACTATCCAAATATGTTAGACAACTTGACCAATATAAATTGTACTTTTTCATAGTCATTTTAAAGTATCACCTTGAACCCTCTCTTCATGGTTATAATTATCTGAAGTCATCCTAAATTTTTAGCAATTATAGTGTACATCCAATGATTGAGAAGAAATCCTTATTTTAAAAAAACTAAGCAATACCAGTAATAATTTGTTCCCTTACATCTTCAAAGTACGATTTTGACAACTGTGACAAGTAAATTCCTATTATTGCTCATCAGGCATAAGAGAAAAGTGAATTAACAGACTATGCCAGTTGGTACACATAATTGTCAGATTATTAATTTCACATGCATATAAAATGTGCATGGGATAACAGAGGGCATTGTAATTTCTCTTTTGTCAGACAAGGTGAAATAAATCAGGAAGAAAGTTCAAGAATGAATAAGAAACTAGGACAATTGATCGTTGTGTTGTGTATAGTGAAGAAATCCATACTCTACAAGTTATATTGGCTTCAGAGAAGAACTAATTACACAAAAATATTTTGTCCCAAGAAAGAGACAATGTAGTAGACTGAATATATGTTGATTTAAAGTAGAGAGGACATTGATGTTTCTGTTCAGCTTTGAAAACCTCTTTTCTTGGCCTATTCCATGGAGTTTGAAGATTAAATGTAAGCTTTTTGAGATATTGCGATGTGAAGAAATTCTATTTTAAGAAATCCAGTTCCTGAAAGAAAATTTAGCTGGTCAGTCTATCCAAGTAATTGGTGCAGACAACAGAGCACAGAAAAATGAATTCTGAGGAATCAATTGGTTTCTTCTCTCAGGTTTTTTTATTATTATTATTTAAAAGAAAAAAAGGATGCAGCTTCAATTTTCTGTTTATTTGTGAGGATTTGTTTGCTTTTTTCCTTAGAAAATATAGGCAGCAAGCTCAGATGAATGAAGAAAAGTGTGATATAGATTTTGATTTATTTTATAGTGAGACTTGGACTGATATCTATGCATGTTTGTATATGAGGGAAGAGCCAGTTCTTGAGCTGACATACCTGAGCTCAACCTCTTAAGAAATCCTTCCTTCTCACCTTCTCCTTCCTTCCTTCCTTCCTTCCTTCCTTCCTTCCTTCCTTCCTTCCTTCCTTCCTTCCTTCCTTCCTTCCTTCCTTCCTTCCTTCTTTCCATCCATCCACCCATCCATTCGTCCACTTTCTTTTAAGTATTTGACTGTTCTATTCAAGAAAAAGTTAAATTCTATATGAACTGGCGGTGCTATTTCTGGGAAAGAAGTCTAGCTTTTAGTCTAAGCTTTCTCCCAAAGTCATACACCTGAAAGCAGGGAGCTGCTACTTGCCTCCTCTTTGATATAAGAGAAGGTTTAAGTAGCTAGTGTAAAGTAGCTAATGACAGCATGTCTAGTTGTCTCTTCCCTGGATTTTTGGGAATGTGCAGCAAGTTTGTGGAAGGAGAGTTTGGAGGCTTCTTGCATGAATCAGCATGGGCCAGACACATCCTATCCTGTGTATATTAGCCCCCATTACAGATGCAAATATGATAACAATATGACAATAAATCAGTCTTTTTTTAAAAAAAAATGGGTATACCATGAAAAAATGTATTTACATAGTTGTAGTAATTTACATGATAGAAAGATCATTTAATTCAAAAATGGTTCACTAAGGAGCTGTCATTATTTTATTATTGAGGGCCTGTATGAGAAGTGAGGCAGTTCAAGGCGCTGGAGAGTTTTCGTCTAAAGACATTTCAGAAACAGGCGGCACTTGGTGGTATTTATAGCCCTTTCAGACGTCCATACAGGCAGAACCTTAAGAGGGTCTGGATCTTGTCAACATGCTGAAGTGAAATGTTCAAAATCAGTGTAAAATTTAAATAGGAGAGAGCACCCGGATCAAAATAATACGATACCCTGTCACAAATAAATTTTGTTTTTATTTCTTCCATTTCCCATTTAGAATACATTAGATAAGCCAGGACCCACTGGGTCATTGTTTCAAATATACTTCCTTGTCTAAACAGAGAAACCGAATGGTCATGCGCAGTCAAAAAATCAGTGGGAACAGGAATAACTTCCTGTTGGTTTTCCATTGAGTTTCTTTATAGGAAGCTTGTAGTGAGTATCAAAATCTTCCTTCCTTCCTTCCTTCCTTCCTTCCTTCCTTCCTTCCTTCCTTCCTTCCTTCCTTCCTTCCTTCCTTCCCTCCTTCCCTCCCTCCCTGAGATACTATGGTATTATAACGTGGCTAGCCGTTATAATGAAATACAGCATATGAAACTGGAGACTACTGGATCAATGGAGTAAAAATGGTAATCTAAGGTGAAGGAAGGTATCAGGAATATTTTGGTTTTATTATGTTTTACTCTGTAATAAATGCAGTTCTAGATTTTGTTCAAGTTGGCTTATGGTTGCTATTTCTAATGTTATCCTTTTTTTCCTTTTATGGGAAGCATATGCCTGTGTATAAGTAGAATGCAAAAAGTGTGTTTTTTAACCCCACAGATGTGTACTAGGAAGTCAGAACTGAACTATTTTGATTACTTAGATAATCAAGAAAGTTCTTTCTGAAGATGTCCCTTTTGCCCAAAGCAAATTGCTGCATAATACAGGAAAAATCCTTCATCTGATTGGCTCCATTTGTTCTTATGGGATTTAGGAGAAGTGGTAAAAACCAATCTCCCAAAATGTTCAAGATTATTATATTATATTATATTGTTATGTTAGGTTTTGATTTTAATTGAATTATTTTGTTAATTAACAATTTTTAATAACTTTTTTTTTATTTTTTTCTAACTATCTTGAGTATCAAAATAAACAGCAAGATAAAAGATGTGATGCTGACTACAGGCTTGAATGGAAGTTGTGGAGATCAATGCCTCGATATCAGAGTGCAATTGTCTGTGAAAACCATCTCTAGTAGACCATTGGGCTTTCTTGGGCAGTTACTTGGTCAATGTGAGAACAGACAATTGGAGGAAGTTGATCCAGCAGGGTGTTGCTTGTGATAGAGTTTAAATTCATTAATAAGTAAATAGAACAATTTGTTTCATGTACTTGTATTACTAAATAAGTCAAAATCTCATTTGTACATGGCACTATACAAATAATTAAATAGAACAATTTGTTTCATGTACCTGTATTAAATAAGTCAAAATCTCATTTGTACATGGGAGTGTAGAAATATGGCTATAGAGGAGCTTTATTATCAGGCAGCGGTGTTGAGCTGGATTAAGGATTGGATTAAATTAAGAGACAAGAGAATCTTAACATTAGAAGGACATGACCTCTTGATAGATTGGCATGCATTTTTGTGGGAAAATAAAAGTAATATACATACCTATTTCAATCAACACCTAATAAGAGATTCATTGATTACAATTTGGAAAAAAATCAAAGGTAAACATTATACAGAAATCCCACGATGGCTGTCAACCATGGAAGCCATAATACATCCAAATAGATTAGACCTACGGAAAATGGTAAGCTACGAAGAACTATTAGATAGTCAAGGGAAATTAAAATCAAACCAAGAACTGAAAGAAAATGGAATTATAATCGATTGGTGGCCATATTTGCAAATCCAAAATAAATATAAAAAAGACTCAAACGATTTTGGATTTGACAAAGGGCAGAACCAACTAGATAAAATATTAATGGGACCGGAACAAAAACTTATAACTAAAATATATAAATATTTATTAGATTTTAAAATGGAAAAGGAAATAGTTAAAAGTACAATGATTGCATGGGCACAGAATTTTGGATACACTATAGAATTAGAGGAATGGGAAAAAATATGGAATATAAATTATAAATTAACGGTATCTGCTGCATACAAAGAAAACATATATAAAATGTTTTATAGATGGTATTTAGCCCCAACAAGATTGGCAAAAATCTACTCCAATATGAGTCCTAAATGTTGGAAGTGCAAAAAAGTTGATGGTACATTTTATCACATGTGGTGGATGTGCCCCAAGGCCAGGACATACTGGATTCAAATTAAAAATTGGTTAAAAGAGATCACTGGCTATCAGATTGAGCTCAGACCGGAATCCTTCCTATTAGGAATCATTAAAGAAAGACTACCGAAAGAAATAAATACCTAGTGTTACATATTATAACAGCCGCTAGAATAGCCTTTGCGCAGGTATGGAAAACACCAAATACCCCTAATGAAGAACTAATAATACACAAAGTAACAGAAAGTGCTGAGATGAATATGCTAACAATGAAATTGAAAGAAAAAGATGACTCTGAATTCTTTACAATTTGGAACAATTGGTATAAATGGCTAACAAACAGAACCAAGAAGTGAGACAAAAATGTTAATTGAAACAACCCTTAAGAAAGTAAAATAAAATTTTGTAAACTATATAAAGATATAAGAATAGTAATTATAGCTAAAGATATTATTTAATAGTAGATAAGCGCAATATAATGCAATATGATATTTAAATCAAAATCTTGTATAGATGCCAAGAACGTTGTTGATATCATGATGTTTTACGATGTAAAAAAAAAGAAAATTAATAAAAAATATTTTTTTAAAAAAGAAATATGGCTATAGGAGTGGCTATATATTTATGAGGTTTCTGAAGCATCTAGGTATCCAGTGATGGAAACAAACATTGGACAAGACAGCCCTTTGATCTGATCCTGTATTTTCATGCAGATATAAAGAATTTGTGGCTTGTCATCCCAACTAATCATTGATGATAAGTTTTCTAGTTGAGCAGTGTCTACAGAGTCATAGTGTCCTCTCCTCACCCAGTCTTTTATAGTCTGACATTTTAAATTAGTGTTGGAGTAAAATTATCATCATTCGTAGTTGGTGTGGCATAACACCTTAAAAATTGTTTAATGAGATGGACAGCCAGAATGGACTGGTTGTGCACAATGCTGAACTCCATGCTTTCTGCTCAGGAAAAATATAAGTAGTTCTTCCTCATTATCAGTCAGTGACAGTATTTAGTTACTTACCCCTTTTCATTTTCTTGCAAAATCTTAAAGCTTTTTTAAAACACAAAATACTATTCATTTAAAAAACCCAATCACAAAAGGCTTTTTACTGTTCAGAGCAGAAGCTACAGCTATTTTATATTATTAAGCCAGGAACATTTCCTAATATGCCTTTCTCAATATTAATCCCCCACCCCAAATATGTGAAAACATCCAAGAGAGCTTATCATTTTAAAAAGTGAATTTGACATGGATGTTTATAAGGACAAAAGCTAACATCCTTGCAGGAATATTTCCAAGTCAAGTTACTAAATCTTATTACAAAAGCCCTCTACCAGTTATTTAAAAAGTAGAGATTAGTAATGGCAGTTGGTAAAAGGCACTGGAACCAGCATAGAGGTGTTATATGTATTATGACTAAGCTAATTATAAAATAAGCTTGATTTACCATTTTCTGTATGCTAAAATTGCCTTCTCGAGATTGGAAGTGCCAGGATTTTTAGAGCTCCAAAGAGTGGTTGCATATCTTACATTACTCATTATTTCTAAGATTTGCCTCTCAAAATAAACATTAATACTATGCAAATTTTATGCAAATTTATACTATATTGCCCTTTTTCTCTGCTGTACTTCCTCTGCTTGGAGAAGGCATATGCGGCAACCATAAGAAGAAATAATCTTCAGAAATGTTGTTCAGGAAGAAAGAGAAGTGACTGCTAATTTAAATTTGAAGGGGAACCCCATTTTCCCTCATTCTCCCCAGATGCCAAATATATTTGCCATAATATTAAGTTTATGGAAAACATCTTCAGCCAGTAATTGCTCATCCTAAGATGGCCAATCAGCAGTTACTACTTCAGGGGTTAAATTTACACACATAACTTTGTAAATTACAAAGTGAAGCAATAAATCTAAGAGAGACCAGAGGGATTCCACTAACCATCACATGACAGTTGGTTTTATCTATAGCAGAGTCACAGGAGAGAGAGAGAAAAAATCACAGATTTTCAAGGGATGATGGGGAAGCAAAGTTTTGCAGCATATTATCACTGGTTTGTTATCCCCTCATAAAAGAGGAAGGTGTAACAGGTAGTGTAAAATGGTTGCCCATGGGTCTTTACTATTCTTTATCATCCCCAGTTGATAACTTTGGGCTCATCCCTGATATTGGGCACACCTGTGTTCTGAACTGAAGCAGCTGTAAGTTGTCTTTAGCAGTTCCATTTCTTAAAGTAATATCTCCAATGTTGGACACAATCTATCACATTTCCTGAATAATGAAATTGAAGATCCCAGGCTCCTATTGGGCACATTGAACTATTGTTACCATGACTGATTTCCTCTGATCACTGGGCTCTGCTTTCTATGGCTCAGTCCATTTTGACTTGGATTCTTGAAATTTGCCTTCCAAAGAGACAGTGGCCTGCACAATAGTTTAAGGGTGATTTCTTTTTTGCCAGGCTTTAAGGGGTTCTTATTTACATTGGTTTATTCTTTTTGAAAAAGTGCTAGACCTCTGTTTTTAAAACAAGCCTAGCACTCTCTATTAAATCCATCCAGCAAATCTATTAAATTTACTGTTTTTATTACTTTTTTATGGACATATGTGCCATTTTTCTACTGCATTGGCTACTTACAGAGGTTCCTGGATGTAGAAATGTGCTGTCGATACTGCTGTTCCTTTCCAGCATTGGCTGAAGACAGAGCTTGCATATTATTGATAATTTTCTGGCATTTCACTCCACACTCCTCTTCTGTTCTTGCAAGCTAGACTGATGAGTCACAAGTATGGAGGAGGATACTTTAGTGGATAAAGCAAGAGAGAGTCTTCCTGATGTTCTTTACAATCCCTTTTCCATGCTTGTTGGCCTACTTGGCTACGTTGGAAAATGGGTCTACAACTAAGATTGCTAAAGACTTGTGCAAAATTCACTCTGTTGGTAGGTTGCAGGCATACAAGAGAGAGTTTTTCTTTGACTCTTCAAAAGAGGAGTAAACCCATGGTTAGAAATAACCCAACTGACCAGTCACATTTATTGAACATTCTGCATCTATAACTGCAACTTGACAGTGGTTACGCCAGCTGTTCATGCCAAGTACTGTCCCACCATATTTTAATGAGAACTGGTCGTAATTTTATTTGCTGGCAAGGTCTGTTCATTTCAGCCAGTTAAAATGGAAACGTGGGCAGCACGCTCGGCCTTCAAGATAGTATTTTTTTCTCTGGTATAATTTTGTATCATCTTAATTACTGCTAGATTGCACTGAACACAAATGTCTGACTATTTCCTTTGCTGATATAATGCAACAGTTGGGCATTATGTCAACAAGAAATACTTACAAAGACACTTTCTACACACCCATGTTGTTCTTTAAGAGAGGAATAGTTATTTATTATTGTTCTGTGATATAATTTTTTTAGTAATATTGCCCTATATATTATGTAATAGGTGTTTTGAAAAGTGTGGAAGCTGTTGGAGTTACACACTTTTAGGTGAATCCCCTCATTATATCTCTGTTAATCTAGCTATATAAAATTTTTATTTTATGTCTTATTATCCTGGTATTAGTATGTCTTAAAATATGTTATAAGTCTCTTATGAATAAAACAAAATGGTAATATAAACATTTTAATGGTGTAAACATGCCGAGTTGTTATTTTTCAGAACTGGATTGGAACGTATGGGACAACAGCTGGTACAAATATATCTTTAATGCAGGGGCGACTATTGAAGGGGAGAAATGATGTGGAAGAAAGCAAGGCAGAAAAAGTTATTTCCCTAGTGGGAGTGGAGAAGATCACTAATATAAAATATTTTTATTCTGATATGGGGTTAAACTCCTATTTCAATGAAGTGTAAAAATCTGTAATGGATATTTTTAGAAAGATGTTCTTCTGTTAGGCATTGGTGTTATGACTCATCACATCAGTGTTCATTGAAAGGAATCGAGGGTCTGTAAAGCATGGCTTAATATGTGAAATCATATTTGCTGAAAATAACATGCATTTTTTAAATTAGTTTGAATAGAGAACAATCAAGGTACTTTTATACATGCGAGAGTCAGAGGATAAAATGAGGAAATCAGTGTTTTGCTGAAAAATCAAACAATTCAAGAATGGATTTTTTTTCTTTGTGAAATAAAGCTTACCTTAATAGCTTCATAGATGTGCCATTTTCTTAATCAGGTTTTTTACATAATTGGATCAGTAAAAATAAAAAATGCAACCCTTTAGTTGCTTATATATCATCTGTAGCAGCTATGTTTTAAGGCATCTGAACCTTGTCCTAGAAAACAGGAGAGGCAGATAAAAATTTAATTACAATGAAATCTTATATTTGTATGTGAATCAGGGCCAGTATTATTATGTTTTAAACAAAAAAAAAATAGCAAACCTGTTCTTAGAATTGACAATTGAGAACGCTGGGTCAAATCTGTAACTCACTGAGGTTGAGTTATTACTTTTGACATTTTCATGATAAGCCTTTGCATTCCAGAGCTCTGCAAAGACCTTGTCCTTCACCATCAGCATCTCAACAAAATAGAGTTAAGAGAACAGTTACAACACACACACACACACACACATACCATTCACAGAGTGTGGCGATCACTTCAGGAAGCAGTTTCTGGTGGGCGATAGTGGCTATGTACTGCTTTTCCCCCTGAATCATCCACCAGTTCAAGTAAAGAGCTATGTTAGTCACAAAGGCTCCCAGTGAGTCAATGAAGTTGTTCCTATGTCAAATGCAGGTAGAAGATAATATCTCATTACCATTACTGGTAATGGTAACCACCTCTGGTTAAGAAGTGGCAAGAAGATGAACTAATCGATGAAATAAGAGGAAACTGGGCCCTAGAGAAGGGCAGTGTAACAGGGAGGCAATCGTTCAGGGAAGAAACACTATGTTGATACAATAAGGAGACAGATAGAGGAGCAAAAGTGGTGGGGAGAGGTACAGGTGATCCAGCATTGAAAGCCTGAAGGAGATAAACAGAGTAGAGATAAATAACCAAAAAATATGACAGAGTATGAAGCAAGCAACAGGGGAGGCAGAGACAAGTAAAGAAGAAATGGAGAGAAAAAAAGAGATTTAGTGGGAAATTGTGAAGGGGAAAGGGAACTTGAGGAAAATTCAAGAATAAGAAAGCAAGCAGAGATTCTCCTTTGTATGACAATCTTCAGGAGAGCATATACTCAGCAGGAGAGAGCTGGAAAGCACAAAGAAGCAGGGGTTTTTATTTGGGAGAGGGCAGAAATCAGGAGGAAGGCAGATAACAAAGAGTGCCAGCGAGAGAAAGGTTTAGCACAGTGGCATAGAGAAGACAAGATGAGCAATCAGAATGGGACAGAACAGGGTCGGTGACTAGACAAATCAAGGAGATGCAGTTTATTTGGAGGGTCTACACAGGAGAGATCAGTCTATTTTAATACTTTCTTTTCTCAGCATAAATTAAAGACAGGGTGGTGAGATTAATAGCTTTAACATAAAAAGCCCTACTAGCTTATTTACCCTGTTTAGTTTTTCTTTGCTTGGAATGGGACGGTAATCATTTTCAAAAAAATATAAGATGATCTCATTCTTTACTGTACTCACCGCCATCTTACTGCAAATCTTCAGGAGTATTGCAGTTTGAAGGTGTTTGTCTTATTCCACTGTCAGAGCTCTTTTCCATTTTCAACTGGAGTGCCTTACTTCCTTTTATGTTAACCCTAGCTAACATGTTGATGGATGAAGGAACCTGGTTACTGGGTTTTCTTAATACAGTGTATGAGCTTCTAAGACTTGCTTTTTTTGTTAGTAAGCAAATAGTAAGTCCAGAGTTCCAGTGTCGCCTCATTTTTCCAGTCACTTGAGATAAAAGGAAATTTTTTAAAAACGTTATTAAATAATGCTAATGTTAAAAGGAAGATCTCAAAGGTATTAGAATGCAAAAGGGTTAACAAAAAAGGCATGTTTAACAATGGTAGCGATGTGTGCTTGCATATACGTACATTTCGATACTTTAAATAGTGTATATTAAAGTTACACATCCACACACATTGTGCATGTGTAATATATCACAGAAATATGCATCATATATTTTAGCATATGAAGACTATCTGTGTATAGCTGACCCTCAATTTTTTTTAAAAAAAAAAACAAGTTTTATTAATTTTCAAAACACACAAGTCATCATTATCCATTACATATTTAAACCTTTTTCCATTATAAATTTAACAAGTCAGATGAACTATAATTCTGTTTTAAACCATTTCCATATAAACATACGAAAACCTCTTATCCATTTTCTCTTTATTTCTTTTACTCTTATTCCATTTTATTATTATTATTTCATCTATTTCTTTCTGACTTAGTTACCATTATTCTCATTCTATATTTCTGCAAGGTTTCATTAATTCTCCCCCCAAAAAAAAAAAAAAACATATATACACAACACACAAAACAAAAAAATCTTTTGGAAAGTAACTTGGACCCAGGTATCTCTTTCTTCATGGACTTCAACTGTATTCATGCTCATATTACATATCATTACTTATTTTATTTACCATTCTAAGTCTTCTATATTAACTTCTCCCCATATTTCACTTTTTAATTCTATCTTAATTAATCATCTTAATTTGAGTCATTATATTTGTATCTTTTGTCCATTCTTTATTGTACCTTTGTCTCATTCCTTATAAGAAAAAAAGAAATTTCTCCTGAAATCACTAATCAGAGTATGATGCCTTTCTATCTCCCCACTAAATTAATCAAGTTAATCTTTAAAATAACACCCAATACCCAATCCGATTTTGCTTGGTACATTCTAACTGAATAATACATCCAGAATAATTAAATACATAGTTAAACAATAAATCTAAATATTACAAACAAATACTATAATATAAATTTTATAATAACATCAATACCATAATCTTATTAAATTCTTTAATTAAAGCTCAATATTCTAAATCTCCCTCATATTATTAAATTTTAAAACCAATCATTATTAACATTTCAACATTTTAATCTTTTATCAACTCTTAAGCCATTTAAGTTTTCTATTTCTAATACGATACTACAATATCATCTTATGTACCTTGCAAAATCTCTTTGCAGAAATTATACTTATCCTTTATCCCTAAAAAGATTCCTTTTTTCCCATTTAATTTCAAAACTTTGTAGCTTTTCTCCACCTTTTCCTTTCTTTCTTCTCCCAACAAACCTTTCTACCCCCTCCTTCTAGCCTCTGCCTTACTGGCTTCCCTTCTCTGTCGTATTCCTCTTCCCTTTTGTTTACCATCATTATATTGATTTTGCACCTTATTTTTCCCTTTCTTAAATGTTTTTTTTAAATCTTAAGTCCTTTATTTCTCTTCCTTTCCCTCTTCCTTCCCTCTTGGTCGAGTTCTGAGATTTATTAAAGATGGCTTCCTCTCCTTCTTCTTCTTCTGCTGTCTTCATCTGTTGCAATGTTTGTTGATAGTTAATGAGTGCCATTTCCAAAAAAGGCAGGCTTCTTTCAAACCAGCTTTACCATTTTTTTTTTGCTTGCTCATAGTCCCTTCTCAGTTCCTCAATAGAAGGAGCCATTATAAATCTTTTTCTTTTCTTTTCTCTTACAACAACCAAAATATTCCAAAGGAAAAATAAAACAATCCCAAAGTTATCAATCAGTCCAAACCAAGACAGAGTTCCCACTCTCTCCTCCTAGGTAGTATCAATCAGAAAAAAAGAAAGTCCAAATCTATTTCTTAAAATCTTATTGCAATATATTTTAGTCTTTCAATCCTTAAGGCATCTCCTCCAACAAAGTCTTAGCATACAAATTTTTTTTTAGTCCTCTTTTTTTCCCACTCATCGCTTAGAGCCAGTTTTCACCTAAAAAAATAGGTTTCTTAATATTCACTTTTTATTCCGTAGAAAAAGAGGGTAAGCTATCCTTTCAGCACCATCAAACTGCCGCTTTTTTCCTCTTCTCGAAGGTATCATTCAGCAAGTCATACTTTTCAGGAATTTTGTTAAATATGTCTTAAAGTCCTAGGAACCAAGAAAAACTTTCTCCTTTCAAGCACTTTCTCCACTTCCTCCTGCGCATTCTTACCCGGCTGCCAGCTTCTTTGTGGCGGCCATTACGGACCGCCGCTGCACCGATCCTGGGAAAGGGGGTTCTGCCGGCCGGGAGGGGGTCTGCAACACCCCAAACCCCTCTCCGGATCCCCTACCTTCAGCTGCCCCTGCAGGCAGCCCAGCTCGCACCCGTCCGGATCGGAGCCCCAAAAATGGCTAGCGCGGGCAGGGATCGCGCAGCCAGCAAATCCCTGCCGCCGCGAAGCCGACAAACCGGAAGTCCCCAGCTGACCCTCAATTTTTAAATACCATGAAAAATATGCAGGTAAGCCAACTTGCAACATTTTTGTATGTTTTAACTTTCACAGTTGGCTTATCTACAGTTGGCTTATCCTTCAATTACCCTGTTTTCATGAAATTTGGGTTAGCGTTTTTGAGGGTTATTTAAGCAGGGGATTGTACATGAGCATACATAGGATATACAAATACTGTGTATTTGTAGAAAAGTATTATTATAAATACTTGTGTATAAGCTGAACCCAATTTGGGGCGCATTTTGGCATCCCAAATTCTTGGCTTATTTATAAGTATATACAGCATGTCCAGGAAGAAATATCCACAGGAAAGCACTGGTCACTAGTTTCCTGGAATAGTAAGTTAGAAGGGCACAGCAGCAGGAGAATTATCTGTTGGGAGGATAAAAGAGCCTAAAGTCTAACTATCGTGCAAGCTGTTGAAATGCTTTAGTCTGGACATATTCTTCTTAATTCAGTTTAGAATTGAACTTGGGCATTGCACAGGAGCAACTTGAACTAAAAATATGGATGTTTTCCTATTCTAAAAGCAGTAAAGATGCTGACTATCAATTTAAAGATGGAAAACCAAAATCTCTACTGTGCTATCAAAAAGTTAAATGTGGCTAGTATCATTATGTACCTTTGATTTAGAGATGGGGAAATGTAGTCCATTGCCTAGGTCACCCTGGATTTCTTCTTAAATTATATCATGTTTAGGTTTATTTGTCCATAAAGTTCTATCCAGAGGTGGTATTCAGCAGGTTCTAACCAGTTCTGGAGAACCGGTAGCGGAAATTTTGAGTAGTTCAAAGAACCACCTCTGACTGGCCCCACCCCCATCTATTTTATGCCTCCCAAGTCCCAGA
This sequence comes from Notechis scutatus, assembly GCF_049901735.1. Taxonomy (NCBI): domain Eukaryota; kingdom Metazoa; phylum Chordata; class Lepidosauria; order Squamata; family Elapidae; genus Notechis; species Notechis scutatus. The sequence goes on along the minus strand of NC_142009.1, from coordinate 122,500,130 downwards.
TGATCTGGGTCTTCTTTTGTTGCCCTGCACAGGAGAATGGAACTGGAAAGCAGGTTAGTGGGGTCGGGAGGGAATGGGATTTTGCAGTAACTTTACCCCTGGAGTGGGGTGAGAATGAAAATTTTACAGTATCCTTCCCCTGCCATGCCCACCAAACTACGCCCACTAAGCCATACCCACATAACCAGTAGTAAAAATGTTTGAATCCTACCACTGGTCCTATCCACAGAAAAGTTTGTAACACAGAGGAAGTGTTATATGTAGAGATAGGGAAGAGGGGTGTCAGTCTATGTGATGATATTAGTTTGGCAGCAGGATTTGCTAACAGAATGATTGATAACCCATCCTTCAATGTTTGGGAAGCTAGTCTCAGCTGCTGTTGGCCAACAGCTAGTTTCATTGTGAAAAAGAAAGCCTCACTCAAAAATATGGATGGCTGTAATATGGCTTCCAATTTTAGCAAGCCTTCAGTAAAATGCCAGTTTCAGAAGCAGCTCTGGGAAAGGAGTGATTTGAAATAGGAGGGCATGGGACAGAGAGTGTATGTTCAAGGAGAGGAGTAACCTGCACACTTTTTCAACACTAAATCTGCTTTTGAGACAAACAGGAATTTTTAATCAGTGTAAAAGAATTTAGGTGGAACTGTAACAGGTTTTCCAGTTTCTCATAAACCTGTTTTAATAATGTTATTTCTATTAATACTATTAACAGTAAATACATTTTGTTCAAGAGATTGTCATCATGTTGTTTATTTTTGCTTGGATTACATTCTATTCATTCTGTCTATTTTTAATTAGATTTCCCAAGAGGTTTTTGAAATTGATTTCATTAAAATGATAAAACTGGGTGACAGTGCACTGTAGCAAAGTTTTTTTGTTTTTTTAAAAGCATATTGGAACTGAGGACTGCCAGATTTTTGGGTAACCCAATTCTTGGACAAAGGAAAGTCACTGATTTAATATGGACTATATAAGCTTTAACTGCAGATCAATTAGTTTCTGTACATGGAATGCAAAGGGGATATCAACTATACCTTCTTTGTAGGCATTAATGTATTTTGAACTGATCCTGGCTGAGTCAGGCCCATGGAACAACATAAGGAGTTACTCCTGAGTAGTTTTATTTTATTGTTGTTCAGCTATAAACAGAAATCTTGCCAGGTTAAACCAGATATACTCTGTGATTTGCTAGGGTGGACCCTCCTTCACCTTTTCCCTATATATGCCAAAGATTCCAAACGCTGCTGCAGTTTTGCTCTCTTTGAAAGAGTCCCTCCCTCCTGTGACTCTACAGGCTGTGTGCTAAGAAACCTGCACAGGAAAACATGAGTTAAGAAGAAAGGTAAAGAAGCCACCATTGTGTTGAGCCTTTTTCCAGTTGTAGAAACCCAATGGGCAACTCTTGGTCACTTATCACCTCTTTGCCCCATCTATCTCACCTGGGGTGGTGGTGGTGATGAGAGGGTGCCATGGGTTCTGGAAGAAAAGAAGGGTTTAAATCTAATGAATCAAGTAACAACTACATGGATATATCATAGTTTTCTTGGAAAAAATGCAGAAATGGCTTTTTTAAAAACCTTTATTTTCTATCTTACAGCTTTAAAAATTCTCTGACAGTGTCCTTCCATCTACTCATCAGTGCCAATCCTATTTAGCTTCAGAGCCCTGACAAGGTCAGCCAGATTTTGCTAACTGCTAATGAGAAAATAGGTACAAACACACACAGCTCAAATAAGTTATCTTTTCTAGTCTTTAGAAATGCAATATAGTTGGTCTAGAATTCTTTTTAAAAGTGATATATTGACATTCTCATACCTATCCCAAAGATCTGGCTTTCTTTTCTGATACTGGAAACTAGAAATTGGGTCTTTTTTTTTCATTTTAAATAATGTGTAGCATTTTATAGTTAAAGGTCTTTAAGGTTGAAGTGTTTATAAGAGCCATTCTGTACACACTAACCAGAAACCTCAATTCACCAAGAATAGGCTTGTATTTAATTCTCTTATAGGAATGTCTGATGAACAAAGATTTTTTTCTTTCAATATCATGGGAACATCATTCTTTCCCTTCTTATGCTATAAACATCATAATCTATGCTTCAAGTTGTGATTTAATTTTTCAGTTTTGTCTTACCCAATGTTTCATTTAAAACATCAACATTCTACCTTTCCAATGCATATATATATTTATTTGTGCATATATACATTTAAAACATAATTTAACATTTTCTTATGATTATTTTGGCAAACCCACATAAACATAAACATGTATAAAAGCTTAGAAACAGCTTTAGGGTGGATTAGTGATATCACAAGTTATGATCCATTCAATACAAAACACAGCCAGCTTTTGCTGGCCATTATCAAATTAGCTCTGGAAAGATTATATATCTGATGAAAATCTGTAGAATGTGCTTGCTTTAACTCTGTACCTACTCTGTGTATTTCCCTAAGTTAGACAGACATAAGACAAAGTAATGATAAATAAGGGGTTCCTCGTTAACTCATTTAACAAAATGACCATTTCATGGGAAGGGAAGGAAAGCTATCGCCCCATAGTATGTGCATCACAGGAACTGCAAATCTATGCTCTATGCTTGCATTCTGTACAGTACAGCATTTCTAAAAAGTAGAAAAAGTACAATAGTTAAGAGCATATTTTTGAAGGATATAATACATGTGCATCCTTTAAATATATGATATATGAAACTATATGATTATGATAAAATATGCTGAGTTCAAAGTAATATCTCATTACTGATTTTCTTTCTGAATCCAGAGGACAAGGTTGTAAATATTCAGTCCTATATAAATTAACTTTATTCAGGGAGATCCTGAGAAAAAGGCAGAAAGAAAGAGAAAGAAGAGAGAACATTAATAACCACTAAAACATGATACTGCATTAGCCTGAGGACAAATGTATCACAGGGAAAACTCCAAAAATTAAAACAAAAATGTGACATTTTCACATTTAAAATTTGCTCTTTATATTAAGTAAACAGTGATGCAAGCAATACACTGGTTTAAAAAAAATGTATGTGTAGTGCACAAGAAATCCCCTGAATTATGTGGCAAGAAAGCTTTTATAAAATGTATCATGTCATCTGTTCTTTGTGCTTCATTCCCAGGTCAAAATTACACAATATGTAAAAGTATCACATTCTCTTTTTATTTCCCTCTAGTACATGAGAGCTTGACACAAATTAGGTTCACCACATCAAGAAAGGAGTAGCCTAATAATTCACAGGATCTCTTATTCCTTAAAAATCAATCCTTCCTAGCATAGTTATGGAGGTCAAACATAATTTTCATTGAATTTGCTTTTCTGTTTTTGTGTCAAACCAATGCATGTACCAAATAGTCGTCGGTGTAGGCTTTCCTTCTCATATGACATGATCCTGATCTAGTTATGGCACTGAAGTGAAATAATGAAATAATTGTTGGTATTACCTGTGAAAGTTGCTCATAAATATCAGAGAAATACAAAGCAAGACTAGCAACTTGAAGGTCTGGTCATAATTGAGAAGCAAAAGTCACATTTAAGGTGGGAAATTCAGGGGATCAGGTTTGCTAACAGATTTTGGGGAAGTTGGACAGGGTTCTGTAGATGTAAATGGGTGGTTTCTGTTAGGTAAAATCTGTACTTTCAGAGGCAGTAGCATTGCTGGAGAATTCCATTATTAAGAGGAATGAAACAGAACAATCACATGCCTCTAACTGGGGACTGATTGCTTGTGGCTTCTTCTCTCATTACAGTGCTTCCTTTTTGTGGCTACTCTATTCTTTTACTTAGCCTGATAGGATTGCAGGCTAAAGATGGGACCGGTCATTCTGGGGTGTCATGCAATTAGGCACAGCTTGGTGCTTAAGCCTGACTCCTAATTATGTCTAAAAAATAGGAAAGTCTGAAAGCCTGCACTTTTCCCCCACCACACTGATGCATTTTTTTTTAAAAAAAAATGAGGAAAATATTTTCGTCATATCACCAGGGAAATCATTTACAAATTCAAAGGTATGCAGATTTTTGTAATATTCACAGTATTTTTTTTTAAATATGTATTCAATATTTAATTGCAATACAAAAGCTCAGTGTATTTGTTGTGGCTAGTTATTGATACCTCTGAAAAACTAATAGCATTATTATCTCAAGTGAATCAAATGCTGTTCCCATCTGTTTCAAGCAGGAAGTTCTGTACAAGTATGCATACTCATTGCTTAAATCTAATTTATGGGTAATAGCAGTAGTGGCTTGTAGCAGCCTCTAGCCAAACTTGACGGATCTTGGAAAAGCTAAGCATGATTCATACTTCCACAGAAGACCACTGGAAATCCCAAAGATACATGGAAAATTAATCATCCTAAAAGATCACATTGGCAATATTTTCCTATATTGCTGCTGAGAAAACACCATGTGTCATGCCTCTGTCGGAGTCTGAATCCGAGGAGGAAGACGGACAGCTGACAGGGAGTGGGAGTGTGGCTCTGTTAGCTGTGGAGGAAACTGGGGAAGGGCAAAGTCTGGATGGACAGAGCTGGGGAGAGATAGAACAAGGGAGAGGGAATTCAGAGAAAGACCCAGACCCACTCCCTCTTCATCCTAGTGTATACAGGGACGAACAGAGAAGAGAGCAACGGGGGTTGCATGGATTACATTGGAGGAAAGGGCCCTGATTCCCTTCATTAGCCACAGCTGGGAAGAGAATTTAAAAGAGTTGCATGCTGAGTACGGAAGTTGCTGGGAGCAAACGTGAGTTTATCTTGTGTTGACTTTGGTTATCTGTGTTCCTCGCGTCTTCCCAACCATGTTGAATTATTGCCATGCCTTCACATCTGGAATTCTTGCTCTTGCCTTGCCAGACTAATTACCTCATATTACCATGATTGGACTTATAGTTACAGTTTTTGTTGACCACATTTTGGATTTGATTCTCTGCAGCCAAAGGCTGTTCCTGGGAGAGTTTTTCCTCTAGCTAGAAGGTAACCAGGACATTGGAGGTAAAGTTGGAGCTAATAAAGAGACTCCTACTGATTATCTGACTGTGTTGATTTGTGCCACGGCCCAGGTTATCACACCATGTATTCACTAGGACTTAAGTATGACTTAAGACAGTGGCCCCCAACTAGGGATCATTTCCATGGCTGGAGACCAGAGAGGGCATGGTTTCTCATGCTGTCTGCATCCCATGGATGGGGCTTCACTTGTTTGTGTGGCCCAGTTTCTGACATGCTGTGGAACATGGCCAGTCCATGGACCATGGATTGGGGACCCCTGATTTAAGAGACACTCTACTTACAAAGGATGGAAGGGCAAATTGGCAATGAGGAAGCATTTCAGAAGCTACATGCTAGCAGCTCAGTGAGCCCTAGTGTGATGACCCGGGGCGTGGCACAAAAGCAACAAAGTCACAAAAGTAGGTAAAGTCCCTTTAATACCTCCAACTTGGCCCCCAATGTTCAGTTGTCACCAGCTGGAGAAAAAACTCTCCCAAGAACAGTTTTTAAAAGGAAGAAATTCAGTCCGAACCCAAAGTACATATAAATTATAAATAAAAACCAACACAAACCATGCTGCAGCAATTAAGGAGCCAGGGCAGGATAAGGAATTGCAGACTTCAAAAGATAATGAAACACACACAGTTGGGAGGACACCAGAACCCAGATAAGACTTGACAAACAAAGATAATGCACTCTTTGCTTCTAGCAAAGGGTGAAAACACCCTTTTAAAAACCTGTTTTCCCAGCTACAGCTAGTGAAGGGAATCAGGGCCCTTTTCTCCCCCATAACCCATGTAATTCACGTTGTAATTCACGTTCCCTTATCTGTTCCTCCCTGTGTGCTGTAGGATGAAGAGGGGGTGGGCCTGGGTCTTCCTCTGAATGCCCATCCAGACTGTGCCCTTCCCCATTTTTTTCCACAGCCACCAGAGCCACACTCCCACTCCCTGTCAGCTGCTTGACCTCCCCCTCAGAATTGGATTCCAACAGGAGCATGACACTATTCCCCCCCCCCCTGCAGGGCCTCCTCCCCTGGGACCAGGCATATGGGAATGTTGTGGAAACTGGGCGTGGAAGTCATGGACCAGATGAGAGGCATGTACATCTGTGGCATCAACCCAGGTGAAATCCTCCAGTCCATAATCTTTCCATGCCACCAAATACTGAAATCGGCCCTGCAACTGGCGTGAATCTTGGATGCTGTCCACTTCGAACTTCACCTCTCCCTGTGGGGCTACCCATAAAAGGTGAAGCTGGTTTATGCGGACTGTTGGCTGATACTGGACTAACAAGGATCAATTAAAGATGGGGTGTATACACATAGTCTATGGCAGGGATCGGCGAAATGCCACAGGATTGATCACCACCTTGACCGGAAAAGGTCCCAAGTAGCAGTGATTGAACTTTTTGATGGCCGCGTTGTCAGTAAATATCGGGTAGAGAGCCAAACCCAATTGCCTACAGCTAAAGGCGTATCGGGTAGAGAGCCAAACCCAATTGCCTACAGCTCATGACGATGCTGATCTGCAAAGCATTTGTAGTCTTCCTTGGCTCTCTCCATGGTCTCGGACCATGTGGTGCACAGCTTTTAACTCTTGCAAGAACATATCCACTTCTAGAACTGGGGAGTCAGATGGAGTCAAAGGGAATAGTCGTGGATGAAAACCATAGCTGGCGAAGGATGGAGACACACGGGTGGATGCATGTTGAGCATTGTTGTAAGTGAATTCTGCCACAGGCAGCACCTTCACTCAATTTTCTTCTTGAGTGTTGCTGAAACAGCGGGGGTACTGTTCTAAGATAGCATTCACTCTCTTTGTACCCCCGTCAGTTTCGGGGTGATGGGTGGATGACAGACAGGCCTGTACCTGCAGTTCCATGAGTAGGGTTTGCCAAAAGTGTGCCATAAATTGTACCCCCCCCCCCCGGTCTGACACTATTTGGTCCAGTAGCCCATGCAACCAGAATACATAGGAGATAAAGAACTGGGCTGTCATTCTTGTCATAGGAAGACCCACACATGGAATAAAGAGGGCCATTTTGGTCAGCATGTCCACCACCACCAAAATGGTTGTAGTGCCCTTCAATGGGGGCAACTCAATTATGAAGTCCAATGAGACTGCCCCCCAGGGTCTTTCTGTCATGGGTAATGGCTGCAAGAGACCAGGGGGTGCACCTGAAGCATACTTGGCCTGTCGACAGATCCCACACGATGCCACATATCCCGACACGTCATGCCTAAGTTGCAGCCATCAAAATGTCCTAGAGATGAGGTGCAGCATTTTGAAAACCACAAAGTGTCCTGCTGCTGGGCTATCATAGCATTGACATAGGATAAGGCTACAAAGAGGACCTCCCGGCACATAGATGTGATCATGGAACCGCAATAGGTTCCCTGTATATGCCCAAGGAGTCTCTTGTCTCCCATCCCCATCCAGTTCTCAACAATGAGCTGCCATGAATGGATCCTGCTGCTGCACCACTTGAATCCTAACCCAAAGGTCCACAGGTTCTTCGGTGGCTGCAAACTGCTCCAATGGAATCACCGTCCAAGGTAAGATTTTGTCTTCCCTTCGAGTATACTCGGGCTTCTGGGATAGTTTGTCAGTGCACTGATTCCACCCACTCGGAATATAGGTCACTCAGAAATCAAATCGGGCAAAAAACAATGACCATTGCACCTGACGCTGGTTCAATGTCCGGGCTGTACATAGAAGTTTCAAATTGCGATGATCCATCCGAACCTCAATCTGGTGACGAGCCCCCTCCAGGTGGTGCCACCATGTCTCAAAAGCGACCTTAACCGCCAATAGCTCCTTGTCCCATATCATATAGTTGCGCTCCCAAACCGACAACCTCTGTGAATAATAGGCGCATGGGAACAAGGTGTCTGTATGGGCCTGGAGGAGCACTGCAGCAATGGCCACCAACTCCACAGGTAGATTCAAGTCCATGGGTGTAGCCACACCCCCTGCACAGGCATGCAGGTAATGAGTGGCATACTTCCTGCCAAGAAACTACACTACTCCAGACAACCAGATGATCTGTGGATCATTGTCCCGTAACCACTCCAAACCCAGCACCACCAGAAAATGAGGTACTGCGGCAACGTAGAACATGGCTTCCTTCACATGCTGCCCAATACGCATGTGAAGGGGGTTGGTTGCAGCAACCACACGTCTGGAATGAAGGGGCCAACCATCAATCCCTCCACCAATACCGGCAGTGGCACCTGGGGAATGGACCACTGCACAACAAAATGAGCATCCATGAAATTGGCCAGAGCCCCTGAGTCCACCAAGGCCTGAATCTCCACCGGTCCCTGACCAGGCACGAACACACTTGCTGCCATCATGACATGCTTCACCAAGTACAACTGGAGTGGAGATGGCGAAGATGGTGGCCCTGATGTCACGGGAGCCCAACCTACAGACTCCCATAGCCCGGGCAATGCTTGTTTCCCACTGCTGCTGACGTCACTGCTTTAGGTGCCTTAACAGGACACTTGGCAGCAAAATGTCCTCGGCTGCTGCAATAGAGGCATAGGCCATCATGACGATGCCTATCCTTTTCAGCTTGGGTCAGGTGAGGTCGGGCAGCCCCCAACTGCATGGGCTCGTCCAGAGGTACTTCCAACGGGGCCGTTGTCTTGATGGGAGCGGATGCAGACTCCGTCCATTGTCGCGCCCATCACTGCTGAAGCCTGGCATTGATATGAAGGCACAGATGCATGAGCTCCTGCAGGGTGCAAGGGCATTCAGTGCACACCAACTTGTCCAGGAGCTCCGACAAGAGACCTTCCTGGAACTGGTCTATCAGTGCTGCCTCATTCCATTGCAAGTCCTGGACAACCACCTGAAATCAGCAATATAGTCTGTGAGCAAGCCTCATCCCTGCCTCAATTCTCTCAATCGCCTGTTTGCCGTTTGGGCCCAAACAGGGTCCTCAAATATGACCCTTAACTGATGGTAAAACTCGGCATAATTATCCAACAACTGGTTGGGCTGGGTCAACAGAGGCGTCGCCCAATGTGATGCAGATCCTGACAACAGGCTAATCAAAAAACCCCACCTTATCTCAGTCAGTGGGGAAGTCCTCTGGCTGAAGGCTCATAGCTGGCACTGCCCCCAAAATGCTGAAAATTGTGCCAGTGATCCATCAAATATATCTGGCACCACTACTGGGCATTTGCGGCATGGCCGGACAGCTTGCATCCATGCAATCTACACAGTCAAAAGAACTACTTGCTGGGCTAGCTGGTCATTGTCTGCTCTGAGCTGATCCATGGTCACCCCATGTAAAACAGAAGCAAGTTGAAGGGGTGGCTGGAAGCAAAATGTGATGACCCGGGCATGGCACAAACATAACAAAGTCACAAAAGTAGGTAAAGTCCCTTTAATACCTCCAAATTGGCCCCCAATGTCCAGTTATCATCGGCTGGAGAAAAAACTATCCCAAGAACAGTTTTTAAAAGGAAGAAATTCAGTCCGAACCCAAAGTACATATAAATTATAAATGAAAATCAACACAAACCACGCTGCAGCAATTAACAAGACAGGGCAGGATAAGGAATTGCAGACTTCAAAAGATAACGAAACACACACAGTTGGGAGGATGCCAGAACCCAGATAACACTTGACAAACAAAGATAATGCACGCTTTGCTTCCAGCAAAGTGCTGTGCACAAACACCCTTTTTAAATCCTGTTTTCCCAGCTACAGCTAATGAAGGGAATCTGGGCCCTTTTCTCCCCCATTACCCACGTAATTCATGTTGCTCCCTTATCCATTCCTCCCTGCGTGCCCTAGGATGAAGAGGGGGTGTGTGTCTGGGTCTTCCTCTGAATGCCCAGCTGGATTGTGCTCTTTCCCAGTTTCCTCCACAGCCACCGGAGCCACACTCCCACTCCCTGTCAGGTATTCGACCTCCCCCTCGGAATCGGATTCCAACAGGGGCATGACACCTAGCATTTGCCCACTATATATACATGCTCTTCATATACGGTATATACTTACCCTGATAGACATCCTATTCACAGATCTTTTTGACAATAATATGCTGCTTTCCAAGTGCTTTACTTTTTTTAAAATTCAAAAGCATCTTGAAGACAGCAAGGAGTATATTTGAACAATATTGGAAAAATAAGAATACTCCATCAGATGAGGATGTAAATTGGAAAATATTGGACTGTGCAGAGATGGATAGATTGACATTAAAAATAATGGACAAAGGAGATACAGAATATTACTCAACATGGGATAGATTTTATGAGTGGTTAGAGATAAGAGGTAAAAATTAGATGAAGAAAGATTATTGCTATGTATGAACTATACATAAAGATGGTTTATAACTACAAGTATGCCAATATAAGCAACAGGATTACAAATAAGTTAACATAAAGATAAATTTAGTTAAAATTATTCTGTTGCACATAGTAAATAGTAATATTATAAACAGTAAAATTATTATTGTTGTTATTAGTATATATGTTACTATTTCTTTTTCCTTTTTCCTCTGTAAATGATATGCCCTGACAATACACTAGTGCTTCATTTTCATTTGTCCTCTTCTTTCCTATAGAGAAAATGAATGCATGAACAAAGTCATGGAAAATATTGCCTGTAAGCATTATGTTTATTACAGCACAGGTACAATACAAAATGCAACCTTACATCCTTGTGACCATCGTATGGCCCAAATATATAAATGTTGGACTTAAGATATGTGATATCCTTGATATCTGCAATAGGCAGCAAGCCCATAAATCCTATACATTAGCCCAGTGATGGTGAACCTTTTTGGCACCAAGTGCCCAAAGTGCGCATGCATGCACCCCACACATGTGCACATGCCCTGCATACACAAGTGTGCCCCATGCATGCACCCTTCCCCTGCACCCCCACGCATGTGGGGCAGACACCTGAAGACCAGTTGGCTGGTGAAAGGCATGCATACATGCATGGCGGAGCTGAGGTGGGATGATGGTATGCATGTTCACAGAGAGGGCTCTGCATGCCACCTGTGGCACGCATGCCATAGGTTCACCACCACTGCATTAGCTCTCTCGTCTTTGAATAATATCAATGTTTTCTTTTCTGAAAAATAAATTAGTACCCCATGTTATTCTCTCTAAATAAAATTCTGAAATATGTTTGAGTCCTCATTTTCCATAAAAGGACTCCATAAATACCCATTTTACAAAAGCATTCTTTAATTAATCTGCATCTATCCAATTATTGTTGTTTTTGTTGTTTCTCCCAACTATTAGAGAATAGAAGACTAAAAATAAATCAGAAAAATGTGATTTTATACAGAGACACATAAGTAGACAACAATAGGGCAGTTTTACTTTAAATATAAACACACTTTTGTTTCTGGTTTTGAATATAAGGGGTCTGAGTTCATAACAGTAACACAATTTTAGCAATAGTTTAGAATTGCTAGAATGCAGGAATTATCCTGATGAACTATGCATAGAAATATTTTGGCTCACTTTTGTTGACAAAGGGAACTTGGTTGCTGCTAGGTTAACAAGCAATGTAAAACTGCACCATTTGAGGTATGTTGTGATTGCATGTCAAATTAAAGGGTTAAGAGGATAAATCTCTTTTAGTCAGATGGTTTTTATCAGCTGATTTTTTTTAAAGTTCTTGCTAAAAATAAAGCTTGAGTATACCAAGCTAAGGTTTAAATTCATGTTTTATTTGTTTTTTATAATTATCTCTGCCTTCACATCATTTTTCTAAAGTACACAGAACTTGGGCAAGCTGAAATTTAATTATGTATTGATTTAAATAAGATCTGTGAAATTAACCTTCTCTGAGCTGAGCTCATGCTTAATTTCATATGAATGCCGTGATTTGCTGAAAAATATTCTTCTCTGGGAGAGAACCATTTATTCCTTCAATAACTTTTTGTGATCTTAACAGATTAAATAAAATAGAAGAGAATCCCTACTATTTGTGCAATATTAAAGGAGAAAACACCAACATAAATAATGAAATATAGATATATCCATATTTAAATCTTAGGTTTATTTTATTGTAGCATTTCCTTTTGATTATTATTTAAATCTACTAAATATATTACCATTTCATGGTTCCAGTATGATTTCTTAATAAACTCCAGGTATACAGAATGAAAGTTGATGGAAGAATAATCAAGGAATGATTTGTTTGTTATATCCAGACCAGCAAATGTCTGGATTGCAAATTGCCCAGAACCCCTCTAAGAGGGTTAAGAAGTTTAATAAATAAACAAACTGAGTTAAAAGTCTTATTTATCACAAGTGGAAGCAGTTATCAAGGTTGGGTATATTGCTGAGTCCTCTGCTGAACAACTATCTGAGTAGAACTCACTTATTTAAGCATTGTGGAGGCCACAATCTGGAATAGACAACTTTAGAGAAATAAACCATTTTGCATTTAGCCTTCATTCTATACCAGTGACAGCTAACCTTTTCGTCATTGCATGCCAAAAGCATGTGCGTGCCTGCACCCATAATGCACTGCACATGCAACCCCCCGCCCCTGCGCATGTGCGTGTTCCCCCCCACTCATGCTGTGTGCTCCCCACCCCACACACATGCATAGTAGATACCCAGCAATCAGCTGGCTGTCAGGAGGCATGTGCACATGCACAGTACATCTCTTCTGGGTGACGGTTCGCGTGCCATAGGCTCACCATCACAGCTCTATATCAAAGATACAAAACCATTTTGGATTTTTGCATTGCAATATTTAATAATATAACTGTCTTATATTACTGCATATGCCTTATGTAGCTTTATTTTGAGAGCACACACATATATAAATTTCAGCGTTAGGTATAGTTCCTTACATACAATATAACAAGCATTTTGCAAAAAATCAAGTTGCTGCGAGTCAAAATTAAATTGCTGTACAGATGGAAACCTGCTGTGATTTATTTTACCCAACTTCAATCACTCCATGTTTTTGACATAAGATAACTCTTCTTCTTCCTGGTTATGTTGTCTGCTGTGCAGATGAAATGCAAGCACATTCTTCAGCGTTTATAGCTCACTTAATAAGAGGCTATTGTAGGCATCAGAGGAGAGTTCTTTGATTTCTCTCCACAGTAAAGAAAAAAGATTGTCATTGAGACCTGTTGGAGATCCAATGAAAAAATTCAGATTATCATCTACTATGACTGATGGAAGCTAAATTTCTGTTGAGCACCATAATCAAACACAAGAGGCAAGAAAGATTTGTGACAGGATTGCCTAAGTGGAAGTCATGGGAAACATGAGTTTGTAATTTTTAGTTTGAATATCGTCATCCAGATACTGGATGGCAAACAAAATAAAAAACAGTAGCAGAATTCTTAAGAATGGATGTCTTAATTCATAGGTAGTTACTATTTTTCTTCCTGGAATCTTTACTGAAAATACAAAGAATGTGGTTCCTTAAAAGAAGGTTAGATTATTTGTCCTTCTGACCCAAGGTTTCGTGATTTTTAGGCATAAATCTTCCTTAACACTTTCTGAAAATATGTGCTATAGAAAAGTGTGGAATTTGATTCATAATGTGTTTCATTTGACTCCTGCCTGCATCTATTTGACTGGAAAATTTCTGGCATAAAATGGGATGACCACATTACATGCTGCCCAGGGCTGGGCCAAGACACTGGTACTAGGAACAAAGAAGAAATGGTACAATCTGATCCAGATCGCAGTTGAATGTTTAACATGTTAGAAAATGATTGAAGAGCCAGTTTGGTCCAGTGGTTAAGGCACCAGGCTAGAAAGTGGCAGACTGTCAATTCAAGATCCACCTTAACCATAAAAGCCAGCTGGGTGACTTTGGACCAGTCAGCCCAGACTCTCAGCCCAAACCACTTCACAGGGTTGTAGCAATAGTATTTAGAGTTATATACCGCTCCATAGTGCTTTACAACCCACTCTAAGTGGTTTACAGAGTCAGCATATTGCCCCCAACAATCGGAGTCCTCATTTTACTGACCTTGGAAGGATGGAAGGGTGAGAGAACCTTGAGCTGGTCAGGATGGAACTGCCGAACTGCAGGCAGCCAGCAGTCAGCAGAAGTAGCCTGCAGTACTGCATTCTAACCACTGTGCCACCAGGGATCACATTGTAAGGAAAATAGGACGAAGAAAGTATGTTGGATATGTTTGTTGCCTTGAGTGATTTGTAAAAATAATAAAGGTGGAATACAAATAAATAATATAAATATAAATAAATAGTCTCTGATTAGTTTAAGTTACAGGTTGTATGTAACACACAGATCTGCACAACTACTATTAGCCAGTACTGTCTTGTGTCCACAACTTTTTTGTGTGCATGACAAGATTGGTTCTCCAGATAACAAATGCTCTTTGACATAATTTATTTAAAACTAATAGGAAAGAGCTCCTGTTCTACCACCAGGGATTCATTTCAACTTGGTAAGGGTCCAGACTTCTCATGCTGTATGACAGGGCAGAAAAGTGAGGACAATCTATTTACAAATTAATGGAATGAAAGCAAAGAGGCTATGGCTGCTTGTCCCATCTCCTCGTCTGTTAGGAAGCTTGCTATGGATTGCCAAAGATTTTTGATGGGATGGTCTACAAATAGGCTAACACAGTTCCATGTTAGTCGTGGTGGAGTCATTCTCTAAGCTGGATTTTATTGTGTGGTGGTTTTGCATCCAATATGTTTCTTCCAGGTAACAGCTTCAATTTTTAGTTTGGGTTCTGATTTTTTTAGAACATAGTTGTTGGAATTTATTTATTTTTATTTAAAATACTGGGCAACTCCCAATCAATAGATAAAACAGCATATTAATCATATTAAAACTATAAAACAAAACAGATTAAAACATGAAAAACAACGAAGATCTATCTTCTAATATGCAGTTTTCCAATCTTATCCGAGTTCTTGGCAAAAAGCCAGATCTTCAGAGCTTTATGGAAGACTAAGAATCTATCTGCAGTGTTTCTATAAGGCTGTGTAGGGGAACTCTTTAAAGTCCCAGTGCTCCCCACTGTGATTTTATTTTAATGCTTCTCTTTTTATAGGTACTACTATAATAATTTATTATTGTAGTATAGTATGGAAATTGCTTTTTAAGAGTAACTTTGCAAGCAGGGTCTTAATACGAACCTTCATTTATACAATTTTTCTTACGAAGCATAACAGCCGTACATATGAAATTAAAGTCTATATACAGAAAGATCTCTTTCACATATCACACAGAAAGATATATTTTAAGGTGTAAAACAATTGTATTATTATTTTACTAGATGCTGATGATGGGTGTTTATCTTATTCGTTGACAACTGTTGATATATTTGGAATTAATTATTTTGGCTTTGAACATGCTTTTGCTTGCATCTGTAGAATGTTCAAAAACACATCTCTTTCTTCTTCTTCTAAACAGTTTTGCGCTTTATCCTTCTGTCTCTCTGTTTTGCCTGTGTGACAGATCTAGATTGGTATCGAAAATCTTTTTTTAGAAGCAAATGCAGAGCCAATATTGATTCTGCCCTATGTGTTGCCTTATTAATAATAAATACTCTCCCAATTTCAAACACACTTATCCAGGGAGATCACAGCAGATTCTTCTTTACCTCTGAAATTCTTTATTGTTTTTTATTATAGAGATTCAGAAATACACCAGGCATTTAAGAGCACAGCCAAACCAAAAGTTCAATTTGGATCGGTAAAATTATCATCTCAGCCACCATCATATTTCTTTCTTTATTCAGTTTATATGGCTGCCCTTGTCAAGTTCGTGACTGTAGGCAGCTAGTGCTGTTAAAAATATAAAAGCATTTTAAAAAACCAAATAAACAAAAACAACACATCTAAAACAGCAGCTAGAGTAAAAAAAAAAAAACCCTACACCCATCACTATATATGACTGACGTGCATTTTTTCAATTAACTCCTGGAATAAAGACTGTTTAGATAAGCTACAGTAGCTCTTCCTATTTACACTTGTAAGTTGTGACATATCAAATCTCCAGCTCTACCCCAATCTTATATCCTCATTAATATCTAATCTTTCTTTGGTGATGCCTAAACTGAGCAAGTGTAGGAGTTGAAGGGAAAACAGAGGTTGCAAGGCTATTAAAATTGTCCAACAATAGCAACCAGGGGTGGGATTCTACTGGTTCTGTCCACCTCTGTAGAACCGGTAGT
Source organism: Notechis scutatus (assembly GCF_049901735.1). Taxonomy (NCBI): domain Eukaryota; kingdom Metazoa; phylum Chordata; class Lepidosauria; order Squamata; family Elapidae; genus Notechis; species Notechis scutatus. Next base: position 122,483,974 of record NC_142009.1, on the reverse strand, counting down.
TCTGAAGAGCAGCAGACAGAGAGCATACATAGAACTGGTTCTATGTCTGCTGCTGTTTTGGCTCACCTGCCCAACTGGGCTCTTACCTCATCTTTATTTCCTGCTTTTTCAACCGCAACTGCTTTGTGCAACATAGCTGCTGTTGAAAAAGCAGGAAAAAGGGCTTTTCCAACCACTGCGCATCCACATGCAGCGCTGCTCAGCTGTCCAGGCAGCTCAGCAGGTCATAAATTGCACTTGCGCAACTTGCGCATGCGCACGCGATGCAGAGCAACAGAACCGGTAGTTATACCGGTCGGATCCCATCCCTGATAGCAACCCTTGTGTCAGTCAAATTCCAGAGACCAACTTGGCACCATCCCTGTCCCATCAGAAGTCATCCACAAATATAATCAATGCCATTTCAATCCCATAACCAGATCTGAATCCTGACCCCCTCAAAAATCCAAATAATGCATTTCTTCAAGGATCCTCTGGAGCCACTAGCATGGCCACCTTCTTTATAACCTTATGCAGGAAGAGAAACTGGATAAGAATTGTCCAATACTGTTAATAGAAACCATATGAAACCTCACTCCTTACTGAAAAATAAAAACTAATAAAATGATATTATGGTGTTCTAGGACGAGAGTTACAGAAAATGTTCATAAATTTCTGAGTTTGCATTAAAGAGAAATAGCACACAAAACTGCTTGGTTAACAGTACATACCTAACTGGGTGTGTATTCCATAAACTTAATAGGGCTTAGTATTGAAATGGATCTGTGGAGAATGACAGTGAATAAATGTAATTTCACATCACTAAATTGTAAAGATATTGTTTCAATAGTGCCCCTCAATAAGTCCATGTGGTATTTATATCTTTCACAAATTTTTCACATGTGTCACTAGCTTAAAATATGTTATCCTACCAGATTTCTACATTTATTTTTGAAATTACAAAAGCTGGACATTTTATTGTTACAATTGAAAAGTGATTTCTTTTATATTTTGCATCGTTAACCTATAAGACCCTATAATCTCTATAGGACAGTTTCTTGGACAAATATATTCTGCAGGTTTAGCACAACACTTCAGATCTTGAGATGTGTATATGTATCTCTACCTTCATTTCCCTGAAGAAATCAAATTTGTCAACAATGACCCTATGATTAAACATAAGTAAACATATAGCTGCAATATAGTTTTGTGATTTAATCTTAATATTTGCTGATTTTTCTCTCTGCCCTTAACAACATTCATTCTTCTCTTGTTCTCTTCTCTTAACTTATGTTTCTAAGAAATTCAGTACAACATTCAGTTACGCAACTAATCTAACCATAACATTATAAATATGTAACACTGAGAGAAACAAAACTCCCATTTTATATGTATTCTTCTCTCATTCTCTCATGGTACATCCAGTCCGATGCTAGATTATTTGTTGTTAAAATATTAAAGTTTTGTTTTGGAATGGATATACCACTGTAGACTGATAAGTTTATTAAAATCTTTTAAATATGGTTTAAATGGTGCTTTTACAGATCTTGGGAAATGATAACTTTTATTTGAATATGTCTCTGTGTTTCCTTGTGTTTCTATTTTCTTGAAAGCTATCTCAATCTTTAACTTTACTTTATCAATAAAATTAAGTAGTTAAGAATGATTAATCTACCTGCCATGTTTAGGAAACACAACCTTTCTTCAATATTTTATTAACTGTATTACAGCATTTCTTTAGAAAAATAAAAAAATACATTCTCCATCTTTTTTAGGTCTCTTTTTTAAATGATTTTTATCAAGTGGGATTCATTCTATGACTGCCTTGGACCACATGCCATTAGTTCTTCTTGCTATGTGACCAGCCCGTTTCCATTTCAATTCTTTTATTGTCTTGATGGCATTGTATATTTTCGTTTGTTCCCTAATATGTGTGCAGGTCTTTCTATCTTGTCTTGTGATGCTGAGCATGTATCTTTCCATGGTTCTTTGCGCCACTCATAGCTTTTGTCTTGATTGTGAGTTTATTGTCGCATGTTTTGCTTTGTTAGCTTGATTATTTTTATATTTATTTATGGGTAATTCTTATTGATTCTAATAAATATGCATAGAATTGCTGCTGAAATATTTTGAGATAATATGTAATTCCATAAGTCAGATACTTTATTCCTGAACTGCATCAAGTTCCTAACATTTTTAAAAAACCTCGATAAAATTTGAATTTTACAAGCATCCTATAGCATAATACCTGAATAAAGATTATGTTCCTTAATACTTTTGTGTTTTCAAAATTGTGTTTGAGCTGGAGGTATCGGGGGGGCTCAAACACACCCCAACCAGGCACCCAGATGAAACCTAGCTTCCTAATAAATGATAGCCATCCGTTTACTCGGAGCCAAGCCGCACTAAAAGCCTCCAATACAGGAAACACAATGTTGCCAGCCAATCAAGACCAAAAAAAGCTACAAAACAGACAGAAGATATTAGAAACACCAATCAAGCAGAACACAGCAAACTCCAAGACCAATAAACATAGACCAAGACTCCCAAACAATCAGGATGAAGAAAAAACCAGTCTGGCATAGCATAGGCTAGCACCAAATTTAAAACAGAAACGGCTGTGAAAGTCTGACTCACGGACGAACACTATACAGAAGCCTGATGATGGCAGATGAGATTCTGCCGAAACGTTGCTACAACTTTAAAAAGCACAACTATAATGACGTGGGAAAATACCTGAACAAAGCTGAATACCATACATATAAATACCCACAAAAACTTAAGAATATATATATATATCCATTGATACATATACAATGGGTGACTAAAATTATTTAATAAAAATGTCTATAAATTCTCAACATGTGAAAATTTAGTTAATGTATAGTGTATAGTTAATCACATTTGAAGGGACAGATTCAAAATATTTACCAAGGTATATTTGGAAAAGAACATTAAAATCACTTGTACATATTTTAGTAAGCCAAATTTATTTATTTTGGATAAAGCTAAAGCATGAAACACATGTCCGAAGATTTCCACAACCTTTATTAATAATTTTATATAATCGGTATCATACAAACTCAATGAAACCAAATAGTATTGCTTTAAAAAAAAAAAAGCTCAATAAAACTCTTTTATTTTAGCATTTTATTAAAAAGTCAGTGTTGCCATTCTGTTAAAAATTACTTCTTGTGTTGAGCTCCTGTTTTTGTTTATTATGAAAACAATTCCATTCTCTCCATTCAGGGTGGGATTCTACTGGTTCGCACCTATTCACTAGAACCAGTTGTTAACTTTCTAAGCAGTTTGGAGAATCGGTTGTTAGAAGAAATCTCCTTCCCCCCCTTTTTACAGGCCCAATCCTGTAAGGAAGACATACCTTACATCCTGGTGTTGTTGCTTACAAAAACTGCCTCTCTGTTAACTGTTATTACATTCTTGGCAGGACTAGACTTCCTGTCTCAAGAGCTTCTCTGGAGTTTTTTCCCCCTCCCCTTTGCTGGTACTTTGCTTGTGTCAAGCCCGAAATTTACAGATGTGTGGCCATTTCACTTGGAAACCTGACAGCTTGACTTTGTTAAAGGGGAAGCATTGTTTTAAGCTCTTTACACTGCTGTTGGGAGGAAATACTTCCCTTTTGGAGTTAGCACTTTGAAGAAATAATTGAATAACAAAGCAGAGCTGCCAGAAAGAAGCTTTCAGTGACAAGGAACCAAGATGAGTGACATTCAGCAAGGCTTCTTGGCTAGCTAGAAAGATTGACATTCAAACATAAGTTTACATACCCTTTCTGAGTTTTGACCTAAAACTGGTTTTTGGTAAAGTTTAATTCTGTCCTTGGTGATGTTTAATCCTGTGTTTATTGATGGGATAATTTTCCCTATTCAGTTTTGTTTGGAAGGAAAATGGTTAATCTCTGTTCCTGAAAAGAAACTGGGTTGAGAAATTTGGCTAGTTCCTGTGTCTATTTGTTCTGATAATTGGTTAAACAAGCAACAGCTACTGTTGTGATTTAATTATTTCCATTGTGTTTTAATTTTTTTCCTGCCTCATGTTTTCTTTTTAATCTGGGGGAGGGGGGTCTTCCTTCACTGCTTTAGTGGTATCTAGCACTGTCCTTTTGGGGTGTACTTCCAAGAAGCAGGATGCAAGCTTGGCACTGATTTTTTTTACTGCCTTTCTGGGGGGCATGTGTCCTTTCCTTAAATCTAGATGATTTCCTTAGGATATCTTATGAGGGTGAGTGAGACTAGCTGGTGTCTTTAAGTGGTGCAAATGGATCTAAGGATTGCTTCTCCTGGGTGTGCTCTTTCTGGAGAGCTTAAATGACCTCTCTGCTAAAGGGTTTCAGTTTATGAGCAAGAGTTGGCTGCTGATAGTTATCATTATATTTTAACTATTTTAATTCCTCAAGGTGCTCTAATTTGTAACTCTGGCTTGCAGGTATTTTTAATCTAATGATTGGTATTTCGGGCAGCTTTTTGCAAGCAAAGAAACTTTTTGTATTTTTTTGTACAGGTAATCCTTGACTTACAACAGTTCATTTACTGACCATTCAAAGTTACAATGACACTGAAAAAAGTGGCTTATGACCATTTTTCACACTTATGACCGTTGCAGCATCCCCACAGTCATGAGAAGCCAGGTGAGGAGAAGCGCCCCTCGATGTGAGTGATGTCAAATTGGTCAAAATTTGTCGGAAGTAAATTATATTAGCTTTCAGTGTATAGAATATGAATGGGATGTTGCCAAAATTCCAACAGCTAATATTAAAGAAAGCTAAGTACTGCATTTCAAAAATCAATTCTTATAGCGTAATTCTTCAGACACCCATAGGCCAAAATACTTTAGACATTATCTAATAGATACATTGACCTAATGGAAGTGTTCCCCTCTTCTAACTGCCTCTCATGGCCCATTATATTTTGGAAAATTCCAGTATTCTCTGGAATGTGTTAAAATGAGGTGTTATGTTTGGATGACTAAAAACAAACCTGGAAGACTTCACTTTTTCCCACGTTAAAGCTACTACTTGATAAATTCAAGGTCAGCAATTCAATTGGAATTTTAAGTTACGGATATGATGGACAACAGAGGTGCAGTGCATTTAAACAGGATAATGTGCATGTCTTCTAGAAGAATCAGCATGGCTGTGGTGTAGGCTTTTCTGGCTGGTTGCATCAGTATGTGTATCAGTAACATTAAACAGCATTACTCCTTGGAGTGCCATGAAATTAAACAGTTGTACAGGCATGTAAATGCACAGACATATGAGAAAGATTTTGAAGCATCTAAACAAATTTCCCAGAAGACATGGTTGTTTAAATGAGAATACTTAACTTGCAACAGGAATGCTTTGACATCCTTACTGATTATATCCACGACATTGTTCTGTGGAAAAATGTTTTATTTCTTAAAAGAAGGTAGTTGGAAGCCTGTGACAGTTCTTCTAACATGCTCTCAGTTTGGCAGTGCTATTTGAATTTGAATAAATGTGTAAAGTTTAGCAGGATTTTCTCCTCCATGCTGCTGCGAGAGCCCAGGATGGGTATGACTCATCCTGATGACATCATCAAGCTGGGTCCGTCTAGTACAGGGGTGGGCAACTATGGCCCTTTTATGAATTATGGACTTCAACTCCCGGAATTCCTGAGCAAGCCATGGCTTGCTCAGGAATTCCGGGAGTTGAAGTCCATAATTCATAAAAGGGCCATAGTTGCCCACCCCTGGTCTAGTATAAAAGTAGCAGCCTGTGGGAGAAACCCCCCAGCTATGACTCAGCTTCTTTCAATGACCATAAGCTGGTGTCTCTGAAAGCAGTTTAGTTAGCAGCAAAAGCGAAAGCTATCTTCATCATTGGCATAGCTCCCGAGGAACTGGTGCAGCTGTGCCTTCAGGAGAATGAGGCTCCACTCTCCTGCAACACTGAGGATTCAACCGAGGGAGACTGTAAGTAGGGAGTAACCCTTGATCCTCCCCCACAGTCTTCCCTCAGCGATTTCGGCCACAACGATCGTAAAGATTGCATCGGCGATAACAGCGCCTCTCAGTTGATCTTAAATTTTCACTTTATTGCCGATTTCACTGTTCGGGGCTGTTTACAGCCTAAGGAGTGATTTAACCCCTGCGTAGCCTGTAGCTCTTGCGAGCGGCCAATTTGGAGGCTTCTTCAACCACACGTGGCGAGCGGCCATTTTGAAAGCTTCTTCTTCTAAAGAAAGTAGCAAGTGGCCATTTTAGGTGGCATCATCCCCCAAAGGCCAGCTTCTACTATTCATAAGCTCCTATTCAGGCTACTGCATAGACAACACATAGTGAGGATCACTTCCAGCACCTTTGTGTCTGTTTATGCATACAATGGATCAAGACAAGGCTCACACAGACCCTTCAGGCCTGATCTCTCAAGGCCCCCAACCTGACAAAAGAAAGAAAAGGAGACAATGCTCCCAGTATGTTCAAAGGGAGGTGGTGGCCAAGATTAGGGCCAAAGCTTTGGGCCCTAAGAAAACATCCCAGGCCAAATTAAAGGCAGAGAAACAAAGGCATGCAGCCTTAGAAAGGCAGTTCAACAAAACTATTGAGCAAATGAGAGGTCAACTACAACAGGCTTCCCAACCAGCCAATCCTCTTGTTGTTCAGCCAGCTACTTCTAGGGAGAGGGAAGATACCTCAGCTCCTCTTAGCCACCTCCAATCCTGGTCCCCAGAATGACCTGAAATCCAACCAGGACCTCAAGACTTGAGCAGGTCAGGTCCCAACTTCGCCTAGACTCCTTGGGATCTTTCTTCTTCATCTATCCCATCCGTGGCCCAAAGCAGCTCTTGATCAAGACCAGAGGCCACTTTTACTCCAACAGCAGCAGGTCTTTGGCCCCCGGATCCTCCATCGAGTGGCAGTTCTTCTGACATCAACGAAGTAGTCTCCTTAGCCATCAGACAGGGTCTGGCAGAAGGGCCTCAACACATCTTCAGGCTTTCAGACAGACCTCAGCTTTCCTTCCCGGCTTTTCCTCTAGTGCAGATTCCCCAAAGGGGACTACCTCGCTATGTAGAACAAAGGGCCCATCTTACCTATACAGAAGGAGTGGACCTCACTCAGGGAGAGTATGAGGAATCATCTGAGCACAGCCCCTCCCCTGATTCTGATCAGGAAGAGGGAGAAATCTGAGACCCAAACCTCTCGGAGGAAGAGGAAGATCTGAGGCCTGATCAGCCTCCTTTGGCTTCTGTATTCAAATCTGCTTTATTCAAACCTCTACTAAGGCACTGGTAACTGCACAGTTGTCAGCAGAGGAAATTGCCCCCAAGCCTCAAGTGGTACAATTGGGGCATGGAGATTCCCTCTTCTCCAAACCCATTGTTCATTCGGAGGTCCTTCCTTCCCCCATCATCTTTCTTGACTTAGTCAAGGAACAATTTGCCTTCCCCACTGCAGGCTTCCCCACTGCCCATTATCTCAAGATAGGAGGTTCTACAACGTGGGTCCTTCCTTAGCTACGGCTCTGGCAGTTCCCCCAGTAGATGCCCCAGTTGTGCCCTCCTTCTCCTCAAGCATTCCAACTGAGCCTGAGGAAGTACTAAAAGCAGAGGACAAATGCTCCGAACAAACACTGAAGCATAACCATCAAGCCTCGGCTTGGGCCATCCGGGCCTTGACTGCTGCATCATTTTTTACAAGGTCTTCCATCCACTGGCTATGCCAACTTCAAGGCCGCATACCTCCATCAGACTGTAGGTCACATCAACACCTCAATAAGATCATAGCAGCAGCAGAGTTCTCGGCGGATCCCACCCTCAATGCCGCCAAGTTTTCTTCCAGGGCCATGACATCATCAGTGGCAGCTAGGAGACTGCTATGGCTACAAAATTGGCAAGCGGAGCCTCAACAAAAGTGGAAACTAGCTTCTGCCCCATGTACTAGTGAGAAGCTGTTTGGAGATGCCCTTGACCCATTTGTTGTTGAAACAAAAGATAAAACGAAAGTTTTTTCATCAACAGGAAAGAGGGCAGACTTCCTCCCTACCCCATATCGGCCTCCCTCATTCAGGCCCGAAAACGCTTCTCGCTTCTCCAGACCTCAGCGTATTCTCACCGTCAAGATCAATGCCATGAGGCTACTGGCAGAGAACAGGCTGCAGGTAAACGGCCCTTTTGTGGGGGAGGGGGTTGCTCTTTCCATCGCTCTAAATAATCTCTCATTCTCCCCTCCCATCAGAGGTCATTTGGCCTGCTTTGCTTCCAGATGGGAGGAGTCAATGACAGACGCCTGGGTACTCAATACAGTAAGGTCGGGGTTACAATTAGAATTTCTATCACCACCCCCAGAAAAATTTCTACTCTGCCCCATTTCCTGGGACAGTTCACGAAGGGCACTTATGGAATCAGCCATTAGTCACCTGGTCGATATAAGGGCCATTCAACCAGTCCCTGAATTACAATGTGGACATGGGCTTTATTCTCGGCTTTTTGTGGTCCCTAAGGCCTCAGGGAGGTGGCGAGCCATTCTAGACCTAAAATTTCTGAATGAGTTTATCCTAAAAAGGCGCTTCAAAATGCAGACTCTGCATTCTATTCTGGAGATCGTTTGGGAGGGTGATCTCCTCTCTTCCATTGATCTCACGGAGGCTTACCTCCACATTCCCATCTGCCCTCATCATCGCCAGTTTCTCCATTTCTGTTACCAGAATTCCCACTTCCAGTATCAGGCCCTTTCGGGCTCTTGTCTGCCCCAAGAGTCTTCACAAAGTTACTGGCGGCATTGGTGGCTTCACTCTGGTCTGTTCCAGTGAGGATCCAATACTACTTGGATGACATCTTGATCCTGTCATCCTCCACCCACTCTGCCCATCAAGATCTTCAAACCACTCTCCATTGCCTCCAGTACCATGTTTTTTTCCATCAACTCCAAGAAAAGCCATCTCTTCCCAACAATCAGATTGCTCCATCTGGGAGCCATCATAGACACAACTCTGTGCCAAGTTTTTCTGTCTCCAGCCCGAGGGCAGAGCTTTATCGAGATCATTCAACAGGTCCAACATCAACACACTGTCTTCCTGTCACTGTTGTCCAAACTTTTGGGCAAAATGATCTCATGCATAGGCATCGTTCCATGAGCACGGCTAAACTCATGGGCTTTACAATGGTTCCTGCTCCCCTTTCAATGAGCCGGAACCCACCACACATCTCCCAAGGTCCTGCTCTCTCCAGAGGTCCACTGCTCCTTCAAGTGGTGACTTTCCCCAGCCCTTTTGAAGGGTCTCCTGTTCAAGGAACCAGACATACTGATCATCACCACCTATGCAAGTTTCCTGGGTTGGGGAGCCCACATGGAGGGTCTCATGGCTCAAGGGATCTGGTCCCAGTTAGACAGGACTGGGCCCATAAACTGGCTAGAACTCAGAGCCATTTTTCTAGCCCTGAAACATTTCAGGGACAGGATAGTAGGGTCCCATGTGCTAACAGAGAACATGGCTGCAAAGGTGCACGTCAACCAGCAGGGGGGCACAAGGTCCAGGGCCCTCATGAGGGAAGCCGAAAGGTTGGGGAGGTGGGCAGAGAGACATCTGCTGTCTATCACAGCAGACCACATCTCGGGAGTCAACAACTCCCAGGCTGATTGGCTGAGCAGGAGCCCAGTTGACCACACAAAATGGTCCCTTTCCCAGTCCATTTTCAGGGATCTCTCCCTCAGGTTCGGGACCCCAGAGGTAGACCTCTTCGCCTCTCCCCAAAACGCTCAAGTAAACAGATTTTTTACCAGGTTTCCTTGTCAGGGAGCAGAGAGGAACAATGCACTTCAGAGCAGATGGTCCACCGGTCTCCTCTATGCCTTTCCCCCTCTTCTCATCATTCTGGCAGTCATTCAGAAGATGTTGGAGGACCGGGCAGAGCTGATTCTCCTAGTCCCCCATTGGCCCAGGAGACCCTGGTTTGCAGATTTGGTGAACCTGTCTGTAGCCACTCCCTGGAGGATTCCAGACCACATGATCTCACTACATCAGGGGACACTGATGCCCAGTGGTTCAAATTGAATGTGTGGCTCTTGAGCGGCAACTGTTAAGAGAAGCCAATCTCCCAGACCAGGTCATCCTTACTATCCAGGCATCTCGTATATCTTCTAAGACATGTATGTACAATGCGACCTGGAGGGTTTTTTGTTATTGGTGTCACAGGGAAGGTCTCTCTCCTACAGTAGCAGGGGTCCCACAGGTCCTCCATTTCCTCCAGGATGGCCTTGGCAAAGGTCTAGCTCCTAACACTTTATGCCATCAAGTAGCAGCTCTTGCTTCAGTCATCTCCTGGGATTCCTCCCCTTCCTTGTCCCATCATCCTTCAGTTCAGAGATTCTTAAAAGGGGCTTCCAATCTCCGCCCTCCTGTGATTCACAGGTTCCCATCCTGGGACCTTCACAAGGCCTGAACAGAACCTCCCTTCGAACCCCTCAGAAATTAGAAGTTATAATAAATGGAATCATTACTACTGAAATTTAAATAGCTCACAAAAAGAGAATGTATAGAGGAGTAAAAAAAAAATAATTTGAAAAAACTAAACAAATGTAAATAACTCATGAAGTTAAAATAATGTATTTATATAGAGAAAAATCTAAATTTTGGATGTGGTATAAATCCATACATTAACTTAAAGTTTTGGAATGACTGAATTCTATATCAGATTAATTTTTAAAATCCAATGTAATTATGGACATCAAAGCATACTGCCATGACTTCCAGGGAAGAGATGGTAGACTGAAGATGGCTGTACCAAAAGCAAAGCTGGCTGTGGCAGAAAAAAGAGCCAGAGAGTAACTGGGCCTTTATAATTTTTCTTTAGACAAGGAAGGATTTGAAATTACCAAAAAGTGCTCCACACAGTTGGTCCTCATTTCCAGGTACAACAGTCAGAGGTTGTATTCAGCAGGTTCTGATCAGTTCTGGAGAACACATAGTGGAAATTTTGAGTAGTTCAGAGAACTGGCAAATACCACCTCTGACTGGCCCCGCCCCCATCTATTCTCTGCCTCGTGAGTCCCAGCTGATTGGCTGGGTCTTCTTTTGCTGCCCTGCACAGGAAAATGGAGCTGGAAAGCAGGTTAGTCAGGTGGGGAGGGAATGGGATTTTGCAGTAACCTTCCCCCAGGAGTGGAGAGGGAATGGGAATTTTGCAGTATCCTTCCCCTCCCATGACCACCAAGCCACGCCCACAAAACTGGTAGTGAAAAAATTTGAATCCCACCACTGAGGGGACCATAAGACTGTGTGGTCTCGCTTCCGGTTTGAAGTCTCTTCAGCAATGGACTGAAATCCGCGATCGTGTGTGGTTTCAGTCTGGGCTCACCGCTGGAGCTTCCCGAGCCGGCTGGTTTTGGGGCTAAGCCACCCCGTAGAGGTGGTGAAGAGGGGGGAGACCGCCAGCAGGGTTGAGGAGAGCCGCATCTCTCCTCCTCAGCTGGCCATTACTCCCTTTCCCGAAGGCGGTTGCAGCGGTGCTCAGAAATGGCCACCACAAAGAACTTGACCGGAAAAGAATGTGCAGGAGGAAGATAAGAAGTGAAGGTTTTGGCTGACTGGGCTAAATTGTGAAAGCAACAACTAAGGTACCCTGGAATGTAAACTTACAAAAAAATAACATCGCTCCCAAAGAAGAGTCGGAAGCAGCAAAGGAAAGTGAAAAGGGAAAGGTTTGGCTTTTTTCTTCTTCTCTCTCCTCCCCTATACTGACAACTAAGAGACTTAAATAAGAAATTGGAAAAAATCCGCTTTGACATCAATAGGCAATTAAGCTGAAAATAAAATAAAATGCCAAAGGAATAATAAAGATTTCTGGACACTAAAAAACATTTTTTTTCATAAGCAGGAAGGGAGAGAAAAAGAATAAGGGCAGGATCTGGAAGAGGGAGGAGACTGCCTGGAATTAAAAAGAATCTACAGTAAAACTTCAACAAGACTTCTAAAAGATACATTTTAACTGAAACTTTGCAACTAAATAGTAACCCCAGGAAGAGAAAGTGGGGAAAAAAAGAGCAAAAAAGAAACAGCTTGCCTGTATTTGGACTATTTGGTGATCTTTGGATTTTTGGTTATTATATTTGAATGACTAAAATCAATTGGATGGTTGTTTAAAAATTTATACAATGGCACCATTTCTGGACGAATTGAAAATGGAACTTAAAAAGTACAAAGAAGACGCACAAGAAGGGAAGGGTTCTTTTGGCTTTGTTTTTCAATTCTTAGAAATGGAGATTTGGAACTATGAGAAACAAAAAGAAACGTCTGCAAAACAAGAAGACTGGGACAAAGAAGAAGCTATCTTTAATGAACAAGTAATTTTATGTGGGGAAGAAAAAGGAAAGGCGGGAAAGAGAATGGAGAATTTAAAAAATTTTTAAAAAAAGATTTAAAAAAACAACCAAAGAAAAGAAAAATAATTCAAAAAATAAGTATAATACTGGAAAGCAACAGAAAGGGGGAATACAGAAGAGAGAAATAGAGGTAGAGAGACAAAGGGGTAAAAAGGGGAGAGAGAAGAAGAGAGGGAAGAAGGAAAGGAAAAGAAGTTACAAAGGACCGGAGCAAGATATAGAGAAACAGGACCTATTTAGAGATAATGGGTGAAAATCTAACTGAAAAAGGGATTCTGTAAAGGTACATAAGATTGTATTGTTATATTAGTAATAGAAATAACTTTAGAAAATTGGAAACAATGTATGATTAAAATGAGGGATAAAATAGTTAGTGTAATTTAGTGAAATGTTTGTTAATAAAATAAGTGAAATAAAATAAATGAGAAAATTGAATTAGGAAGGAACAGGAACATTTTAATTAGTTAATGTTTTATAAAATATAAGTGAAGAGAGGGGGAATTAATTATGCAAAGCTTATAATTATTCCCATAGAAGTATGATATTTAATTGAAAAGTAATGTTAAAGAAGTTAAGACTTTAATGAATATTAATATTAATGATAGAATTGAATTGGAATGGAATGTGTTGTTTTAATTACATACATTTATAATTTTTTCTTTTTTTAAGAATATAGTGTGTATTTTAAGAATGTACCAAGCAGAATCCGAATGGAAGTTATGTATTATATTGAATGTTATAACTTTAGGGTATATGTTGAAGCCTAAATAAGAGTTAAATGGATAAACTTAAAAGATATAAAGGCGTCATACTCCAATCAGTAACTACAGGAAAAATTTTGTTTAATGAGAAAAGATAATAGATAATTGAAACAGGACAGACAAAAAATACAAATATAATGATTTGAATTGAGATGAGATAATTAAAATAAAATTGAGAAAATTAAAAGAGGGGAGAAGCTATGCAGAAAATGTAAAATAGTAATAAGATATGGAATAGAATATAAAAATGAGCATGAACTTGAATTTGTGTCTATACGAAGAAATGTAACCCGGGATTACGCTACTTTCAAAAAAGATGTTTTATTTGTATTTTTTTTTCTTTTTGTGAAAACTCAAATAAAATTTACAAAAAAAAAAAAAAAAAAAACCCTGTGTGGTCTCCAGCATGTTTTCAGCATGGGGAGACAATGGAATATCATCCTGCTTGAACTGTGCTCAGCCTCAACACCTTTAAAAGGACACTGAGTTGGCATATTTCTTTTTTCTAAATCACATTTGTAAATTGCTTGTTAACTGGTATTCCTAAGAAGAAAACAGGGAAATATACTAAGAAGGCAAGCTGATAATGTGTCTGTTGCCATATTGTATGCATGTATGTATGAATGTGTGTGTGTGTGTGTGTGCGTGTATAATTTAGTTCTCAATTCATATGCTACCTCGGTTACATCAAGTAAAAAAATTAAACATCAAATTAAAATAATTAAAGCTAACAAAACGGAAAGTAGTAAAGAATACACGATGCATATAGGGAGCAGACAGGTAGTATAAGCATATTACCCAGAAGCAACTATCAGAAAGGAGATCACCTTTCCCCAAATCCTGATGAAACAATCAGGTCTTTATAGCTTTGCAGAAACCCAACAGCATTTGGGCATAGGGTTCTTTATATGTTCTTATAGTTCTTTATAGTTCTTTATATGGCCAAAGATGTAAAGTTGGGTATTGTCAACAAACTGACGACACCAGACTCCATGCCAACAAATGACGATGTTAAATAAAAATGTCTATCTCAGTTTTCCTAAAATGACAAGATATATTTAGCCAGAAGCATAATGACATTTTTTTTTTTTTGAATATCTGTTAAGGCTGTGTAGACATTGTGTGCTTCCAAAATCTCAATGCAGATGTTTTGAGGGCCCAAAGCTATATAAGACGGAGGTGTAAAGGTCTGGAACACTCTTAACAGTTCGGCAGTGACTTCAAACTGTCTGATAAAGAATGTTGAGAGCTAATGTTGTAAGAACATTCTAAGAACAGGAAACAGATGGCTGCATAAACAAAATAACAAGGCTTAAGAGAATGTCATCCTCAACAAACTTGCTGCCTATTCTTTTTTCCCCTTACCTTTGCCTTTATCTCTCATTTTTGTAATGAGAAAAATGTCTGAATTCAAGCAATATTAAAGCTTGCTTTCACTGTTAAAAATTGTCTCTTTCTTTAAAAATTCCTGAAACATGTAACATTTAATATTGAAATTATTAACATCCTGAAGGTGTTGTTGCTACATTCAGTCGCTCATATATATTTTTTATCCCTTAAGATGGAAATATGGCTTTCTGATTATTATTAAGGTAGCATGGCTTCAGATTCAGCCCCCACTATAGTATGTATGGAAACACAAGTGTAGACATGTCTGCAGAATCTTAAAACAGCTATGTTTTTGTCACGATTGCACGGATGTTGCAGAGAATAGCCATGCAAATAAACTAAACAATGCAGGATCTGATCTGGGTTGGTCACTAGGAGCAGAGGTTTAGTCTTCCGAGTGCTGGAGGCCATCCTCAGGTTCCATCATGAGTCTGAAAGCTCGGAAGACAAAACCTTTGGTCCCTGGTGACCGACCCAGATTGGATCCTACAACATTATCCTGGGACAAGTATATTTGCCTTCATTCAAACTAAACAATGCATCTGCTTTATAGTGTTGCAGACAGAATACCATTTTTTGCTTTCCCATGCATTGTGAAGAATTCTTTGGAGATTAGATCTGAAACACTGCATGACTATTAACATTTAGTCATCTGTAAGTAACTGCCCCTTTCACCCAGTTCAGTGGACCACTATTCAAAATAAGCTCATGCTTAGTATTATTTCCCTTTTGAAGCATTGTATTGAAATCATCATACTCCTGTTTTTCTTTCCCTATGTGTCCATTGCCTTATTTGAAATTAGGGCTTTTGCTTATTATCCACAGAGTTGATTCCCTGTAATTTCTTTTAAAATAATGCAATCTTGCTTGTAGAGAGATCCTGTTTGAATACGCTTGCAAATGCAATGCTCCAAGCACACCGTGTTGCAAAACATTTGGGTTGAATAAATCTCTAAAATAGCTTTTAAAAAAGAAGTAGATGAAGCCATGTCACGACATTTGAATTCAGTCACAACAATAAAAACAAAAAACAAAATGGTTCCCTCCAAAATCTTCTAAAGACTGCATACAATGGCAATACACAGGCTTGATTCTCAATGAAGGATTACAGTTTCATTATGATTCCTAACATTATGTAGTTCAAAGCCAATTACCTCTATTGTGGATTTTTATTTACCTCAGTGGAATTTGTACTGTGGGAATCCTTATGGGAAACTTTATTTAGTTTTAAGCCAATATGTATATATAAATATACTTTAGCAATCTACTGAACTAAAAACAGGAAAGAAAATTGGAAAGGGCTGAGGCAGGTGTTTTCATGCAAACATAGTAGTACATCTTAGATGTGTATCATGACTCTGTCAATCTGAGCATGTTCTTTGCAAAATAAAATATAGTGCAGTCAATATTAATGGTATTTTTCCCACAAAAACAGAGAAGAATCACTGATTAATTGTACTGTGTATTGGAGGGATTTACCAAAATGCCTTTAATAAATGCAGTGTTTTCTAATCAAGTTAGGGAAGTAAGTAAAATAAATCTTTTAAAGAAAGCATTGTGAGAGACAAATCCCATTTAAATAATGAACAAAACATTGAGGCTTGTTGAAAAGGAATAATAGGCTTAAGAAAAGGAGCATAAATGAAAAGAATATTTAATTTGAACCTTTTTATCCTATTTTCATCATGTCAAAATATCATTCTGGGTGTCCTGTATTAAGTCAACTATTTGGATTCTAATCTTAAAAGCCAGCAACAATCCTATGACAAGGTGGCCATGCTTTGACACCTTATTAAATGTATTTCATTTTATACTAAACATGTAAATGATTTTGTACAAGCTTGCATATCTCAGGAATTATATTTAATCATATCTACACCTACCAGAAATGAACTATCTTATTTCCCTGCCTAACTTTATATGTTTGGGATAAAGGTTACAGAGGTGCTTTTACTTCTTTTGTATATAGTCAGATACCTGTGAGAGCTTTCCTGCCTCAGATTAGGGAGGGTTCTGGAGCTGTGCCAAGCAATTACTGTAGCTAGTTGGTAGGCTTTGCCCTTCCCTCCTGATATGTGGTTTCATTGGGATGTCAGCCTGGAGAGGCACACAGAAAAGTTTAGTTTTCTTTGACTAGAACTCAGTTATTAATCCAGACAGTAGAAAGAAACTGGCGTAGTGTAATAAAGACACCATTCTCACTCATAGAAAACAACATCTGTAGCCTTGCCACCTTTTATTCTTAGAAGAATAAATGGTGACAAGGCTACAGATATTGTTTGGGTCAGTGCTTCTGTTAATCTGGCATTTTCATTAGATGTAAACTTACCCCAATCTTAAAGAATTAAAAATACAGCTTTTGTCCCACAGGACACATTGTATCAATCAGCCTTGAATCCTGAGAGCTGAGCTCCGAGATGCATTAGCAAGACCAGCAGAGAAGCAAAACACTTCATTAGCTCAAAGGAGAGAAGAAGTTATGGTTGACCATATCCAAGATGCTGAGAACCTAGACAAGTGAAAGAAGTGCCATTTAGTTCAATCTGAGTGCCACAATATAGTACTGGTAGGAAAGTGTGAGAGTGGTGTCACATAAAATGGTTGGTCATACAAGTCTTTTCAAAATTATTACTATTGTTACTATTTGAAGGGGCAAATAGATTAAATTTATAAGCCAGCTACTCATGACAAAAACCATCACCATTTAATCCCCAACATTCCCCATATGTTTTAGCACAGTTACAACAATAATTCCAGCAATAACCCCAGAAGCACCAGAAAAACCATACATTGGTTTAGCACTTTAGGAACCTAATTTACTCTGCTGCATAAAACAAGATCCCCATTAGTTTCACACCTATGCTGATTGTGTGATTTGATCTAACATTTGCCAAATCAAAACATCTCTTTGGAAGCTTGGCACAGCTCTACTGTATAGTACACAGAACAGCTTAGTTTAATTCATACTGCTTTTATTTGTTTATTTACTTAGCTAAATACTGCTGTTTTTACTTTATAAATCTGAGCACCGTACTGAGTTTTGCTGCAAAAAATACTGAATCTTGTTGCAATGTTTTGACTGCCTTTCAAGCCTTCCAGCTCTTAGAAGTCCTTTGGATAGTTTGTATCCTATGCACTGAGGGGATAGTTTGAAAAGACTGTAGCCCTGACACAGGTAATCATTTTTAACTACAATGAATACGTGAAAGACAATGACTGAGGGAAGCAAGATTCAGGCCAATTCATTTTAAAAAGACAACTTGTTTCTTCTGGTATGTTTAATTGCAAATGTTTCTGGAAAGCATGTATGTAAAAGAAATTCAGGGTCAGAGAAGTTACAAATACCACAGGCTATTTCAGGTTATTTGCAATTTGTGTTTGGAATACAAGCAACATTTTTTTTCTTCTTTAAGAAAAAACAACATAGACAGTTTAATTATTTTTGGATTGTTTGCTAAAAAATGTATGGTATCCAAAACTGGATGTTTTGGGGTTTTGAACTCCATCTCTTGAGACCACCTAATATCTCAACCAGCCTTTTGGACCTCTTTATGAATCATTGGAATTTTTTTAGCTTTGGGTGCTGCCTAGATATTAGGGTTTTTTTAAGAATTCGATTTTCAAATGTATTATTTGCAATGTTTTTATGCTATCACCTATTGCTAAAACATAGCCATTATAATACTGAATTTTTGTGAATTTACTTTCTTTTAGTCTTTGTTTTAATGTTTGTATACCTGGCAGAACATAAGTTATTGCTAATGCTAAGCATTATTGATTAAGATGGTATATACAATTTTTTGATAAAGAAACAACAAACTACTAAATTTAAATAAGCACAAGACCAAAAGCCCTCTTGTTTACTGTAAAATTAGACCAAGGTGACTACTGCCTTCAGATAAGACTTATAGCTAGTAAAATTCTGTAGACTTGTATGCCTTCAAGTCTACACATTGTCTTTAGAAAGAAATATGCAGAACATCCAAAGTAATGGCAGAATGAGTATTATAACCAAAAGAGGTAAAATCGTGATTTTTTTTGGAATTTATCATTAAAAGCTCATAACTGCAGTTTGTGATTTTTAGATCTGAATTTTTAGTTCTTATTGCCTTTACAGTTTCTCCATCAATGATACTGTTTATTGAATTAAATAATAATTGACAACTTGTATTGTTTAGAGGCCAACGCAAAGAAATTCTATTTTGTATAACCATGTACCAAGAAGCATTATCTTTGGGGTCCTTTGTACTCTGAGTTTGGTTGCTTGTATTTAGTTATTTAATTTGTTGATTAGATTTGTGTGCCATCTCATCTAGATTTCTTATAGACACTTCATTACCCAGCTAAGGAACATTGGGTGCTGAAACATCTACAAAAATACAACCCAGCTCAGAGAGCACCAAGAGACCCACAGATAAACCCTGAACTAAAAGTATTCTCTTCTGTTGGTAGCATAATGTTCACCTTTTTGCTGCTATATTTGGTTTAATCCCAAATGGTAAACTTCACCAGTAATATATAATAGGTGTAACTCTTTTAGATCAGAATGCAGGGGAAATCCTGACTTCCTTTTTTTAATAAGTGAGGTTGCAAACATTAGCAGCTCAGAACACCAGATGAAGTGCAATTCTGCCAATCTCTGGCTGTTTGGTAGGGTATTATCAGCTTTTATCTTTCAGTAATCTAACTTAATACTGTGATTGAAGAACTCAGTGCAATCCCACTATTTGAAGCAAAAGGAAGGAAAGATACAGTACATCTTCAAGATCTACAATCTTAAAGAAAATTTAAATTGGGCCTAGTCTATTATATTTCAGCTGTCTTCTCATGACAATTACTGCCCCAAACATCAGTTGATAGTATGATCAGGCTTGCTCAAAGGTTATTTTGCCTATGATACGTACGTACGTACGTATGTACGTACATATATACATACATACATGTGCATCTGTGTGTGTGTGTAAGGGGGAATTATGAGTACTGCTAATTTTGAATTACATTGACTGAAGCATGTAGAATCTGTAACCTGTTATACTTGTTTGCCTTGTGTTACCGATAAGGTATGTAGAACCCTGTTAGAAATGGATTTGAGACTGAATGCTTGTACTACAGCCTTTGAGACAAGTTAATATGCAACTATTATATATATATATATATATATATATATATATATATATATATATATATATATATATATATATATATAGTTGTTCATGTGCGAAGTTTAACAACAAGTCTTATATTCTGAGCTGAAAAGGTTGAATGCAATAAATCACAAAGTTCTACTCCCCAGGGGTCTTCATAGAAAGTAAATCTGGAAAAGAAAGCCATTTTATTTCTCTAGTTGTTTTATATAGTTATAACCTTACTATTTTTTTTTAAGATTAAAGTTGCTCTAGCTAGGATCTCCCAACACAGAAGACCTTTACGTGGAAAAGGAGGTGCCAGAAATGTCTGAGAAAGATAATACATTACTTTTTTCAAGGCCCTGGGAAAGATATTCAGATATATCTATAGCTACAAAGGTCAAAATCGTTCAGGCAATGTTTTTCTTTCGACACTTTATAGAAGTAAAGTTTGGATTTTGAAGAAGCTCAATAGGAAGAGAATTGATTTTTTTGAGCTTTGGTTTAGAGAAAACTCTTGAATATATCATGACAGTCAATAAAACAAACAGAATGATCCAGAGTTCTCACCCAAGACACAAATGACCAGGCTCAAATGATCGTACTTTGGAAATATTACATGAAGCTCTCTAGCCCACTGGAGAAGGCTCTTTAGTTGGGAAAGAGAAGAAGGGAAAGATCAGCAGCAATGTGGATAGATTGAGTTACTGCTGTGATGGGTGCACCGTTGGAAAATGTGAAAGACAAGGGTAAGAGCAGATTATTGCTAAGAGTTGGCATCAAATTGATGGCACATAATCAAAGTTCCTTTTCTGCTTACTTTCCTGAAGACTGAATAGATGTGCATAGGGATAGTATTTCAAGGGGGAAGGCTTCTTAAAAACTTCCCTCTGATTTTCCACAAAAGAATGACCCTAAATGCTGACTGAATTTGCTTGGTAGAGTTTGTGTGTGTTTGTGTACCTGATCAAATATGCAAAAGTAATGTATATATTACAAGGGCGCTGTTTGATTCTGTTTGATTTGCAGAAGCAACTTTCAACTGTAGTTCAAAACATCCATAACTAAACAACTGAAATGAACAGTGAAAACTGATAGGGTCTCTGTCATGAAAATGTGTTAAACACTAGTTCAGAAACTTCAAAAGCTAGATTTAAAAGTTAAATGTATGACGAACAGAGAACTGTACAGCAGTGAAGAAAAAAATAATTGAGATTTGCATAACAAAAACTAATGGAGAATTTAGTTCATAAATACTGCAGATAAAGTGGTGCTTCAGGCTTGCAGCAAAAGCAAAAGGAGTCTAGTTTTTTGTTTCTGTATTCAACTTTGATTTTGTTTCATTGAACATTCACCATCACTTTAAATGCTTTATAATCTTTTCTGTATAATATTTTTTGTTAAGAATTTTCATTATAGTAATAACGTTGTAACTTTAAATGGTCATTAAATGAACTGTTGTAAATTGAGAACTACAGGTACATAATTGCTCACCCTGCTGCATTCAGGACTAATTGCAGTTTTCTTTTTGTTAATTTGATTAATTAATTTACTTGAAGAAATTTTCAACAACATAAAAACAATACAAACAGTAGAAAGCAAAAAATGTTAGAATAGTGAATGAGTAACAGAATCTAAGAGAAATACAAATAGAAAAGAAAATATTATAAAAATGTGCTTTCCAGTCCTTTTCATTACATTTATAAATCTTCTATATATATAAAAGTGAAATACCACTCACGCATCATCACAAAATCTCCAGAATTGTAAAGCCTACAAACTTGAACTTTGGCACATATGTTCCTCTTGGCTTCTAGGTGCTCACTAAGATTTTTCAAAATGACCATCACAGCATTAGTATTTCATGTATTATTACTAGCACGCTCTGATGCTAAGAAGTTCTACTCCCCCTCCCCACCTGAAAAGAAATCTGTTCCAAATGCAAAACACAAGCAGAGGAGAGGAGTTTCAGTTTTAGTTTCAATTTCACAGCACCAAGCAGTTTTAGTACAAAACAATTGAGCTAATCCATGCCCAGGCTCCTTGCTGTCTCCTTCTTGCTCCCACAGCAAATACTGTTTCAGTTTCCAAACAATCCTCAACTCTCTCACACACTGACTGAATCCCCACCTTATTTTCCTCCCCCAAAACTAAGCCCAACCAGATAGTTTTGTAGCGAAGCATGGGTATCGAGCTAGTGCATTTATATTTTACTCTTCTTTCTTTCTCTCTCCGTCCTCCCCCATTCTCTCTCTCACTTTCATTACATCATAATTTTCTTTTTTCCTTAAGCTACACTTTCGAATCTTTAAGCTCATAAATCACAAGCTCATTTTTGTCTTCTTCAGCAAAAAGTCTACAAGGGGCTTCCAATCACTGATAAACGTTGCTGTTGGTCTTTTTCTAATCAAACAATTTGGCCATCTTTGCTAACTCTGTCATTTCTTCAACCATTCTTCCATTGTGACTATTCCTTTCCATTTTTGTGCATATATTACTCTTGCCGCATTAATCACGCTTAAAAATAATCTCACAAGAGTCTTTTCTAATTGACTGTCTATTAATCCCAACAAAAAAAGTGGCATGGTTTTGAATTGAATGTTTATCTATAAATTCTTTCCATCAGAATTTTCTGGACTGCTGCACCTTTGTAGAGTCCTCAAAGACATTCCCAGGTAGAGTTCCTTGCAACTAATCCATTATGCAACCATCCATATGCCTTTAACTTGCAACTAATCCATTATGCACTGCACGGAACAGAGACAGTTTGGGAACCTGTAACTCTTAAATGTTTAGGAGGTGTATTCAGTAATGGAATGTCTATGGAGATTCTCAGTCATTCAGGTCATGGTTGTCCCAAAGGTGCTTTTTTCAAGAGGCAGTTTTTAAGAAACTTCTTCCATTCCCCACCATCCAGTCAGAGCTGAAGAAGCTTCTTAGATGAGAAGGGAAATGTCTTCAAAGAAAAACCAGAAAATCCAATTACCTCTTGAAAAAAGCACCTTTGGGTCGGTAATGGAATGCTGTTTCTCTTCTCCAGTAACAGGTCTGCTCAGTGAGTTAGGTATTCTCACAATACAATTGACTGAGTGGAGGTTAGTTTAATTAAGTATGTGAGTTTAAATTTACCTTCACCATGGAATTCCCACAATCCATGAACTCCTCTATTTCATTAGGTATGGTGAGGGCCAAAGAATTATAAACAGAGGCAACGATACCTTAATATAGGATGTACAATATTTTAAAGCTATAGCTAAATTTAGGGTTTACATATTATGCTGGGGGTCCTATCTCCTTTTCCCGCCCCCAAAATACAAGTGAGCAGAAGCAAATAATCTAAATATGATTTCATTACAAAATGAATTGATTAAATTCAATTAACATGATTATTCTTTATGAATGAGAACTTTGAAGGGCTTTGAAGATGATCCCCCACATATGGGAGAGCTGCCACTGTGTACCTCTGGCTTAGAAGAAAGCACATTCACAAATTGGTTCCTCAAATTTTCTCCTTCCCTTTGCAGCTCTAGATGCCATGTTCTATTCTATACTGCTGAATCATTGAAGTCTCCGCAGAAGCTTTATTGAGAAAAAAGAAAATGGGAGATGGACAAAAACTTGATGAAATGAATTAGGTAGTGGGAGATTTTCCTGATAAGGCAAAGATCTGCTAGTGATAAGAATAATAATCTACAAATAACAGATCCACAGAGAAAATGCTGTTTTGAAAGGTGATAAATAGAAGAGACAATGTTCACTCATTGGCTTGAACTCTAGGGAAAGTGAATTGAGGCGATACAGGCTTTGTTTGCCTGAGACACAATCCTAAACTTCCTTTCTTAAACCAAGATAAAAGGAAAAAGCATTCTCCCCATTTGTTTTGTAGGAAAGGTCTCTTGTGTTGTGCCATTCATTATTTTCTAAAATAATGAATAAACCATCACAGGAATACATCATACATACACTGATTGGCAAAAGAAGCTATGGGTAAGGAAAGCAAACTCATCACCCATTATCGTTCAGGATTTTTAGATTTAAGTGTAGTGTGTGCATTTCAAGGTAGGAATTTTTAATATTCAAACTTCTTACCAGAGTGGTGATTTTTGAAGCAAGGCAGATGGGCAGGTAATACTGAAAAATACCATTATCATATGTGCATTGCAATAAATGAGGCGAAAGCTGAAACACTATGTTATACAAGTTCTGCAAAGGTGGAGTGATGTACAACACAGCAAATAGTTCAGGACTGTTTCCAGTATTCCAGAGTGTGTATCTGTTTTGTGTATATTTTAAAGGAATTTGGATATAGCCCATGAAGGCTAGGAGGAGATTATGATAGCTCTTTTTTATTTATTTTGCAGCTCTGGAAATGAAAACATTATAATATATTATAGCTGGTCTGAAATTAGCATTTACCTGTAGCTATATGGTTTTTTTTATTTATTTTTATTGTAAAGATACCCAAGTTTCCTTTGGATTATCTAAAGAAAATATTTTTATATCCTCCATCAAGAGCAAAAATAACATTAAATTAAAACTATGAAGATAAATCAATAAATAATAAAGAAGAGGACATCAACCGAAAGAAATAAAAAGCAACTGAACAGTTGGAAACCAACTAGCTTAACTAAGAAATGCCTATGTCAATTCGAATGTTTTTGATCACTTGCAGAAACCAAACAGATAGAAGGGGAGACTAGCCTCTCTGGCGTTTGCTCTCTCTCTCTCTCTCTCTCCCTTCCTCCCTCCCTCTCATCGCATCTAAGATTCTAGACTTACAATAAATGTGACTCTACGTTTACAATAAAACACAAAAAGTAATTCAGAACATCAATAAAAATCAAAGGTAAAACAGAATTAAGAACGAAGTTACAATTAAAATTGAAATATTAAAAAAGTAAAAAGGCAGGGAGAGTGAACCGCACATGATCACCCACCCCCAGAATCTCATATCCCTCTCTGAGCCCAATTAGCAGAGCCTTGATGTCTTAACACTCTCTCAGGAGGCCAGAAGTGTGATGGTCACCTCAACTTTGGGGATAAGATGTTCCAAAGGGTGGGGGCAATGACAGTGAAGACTTTCTTCTTGGATTCTTCTTTAACTGATGGGATCTACAACATACCTTCCCTGGCTGACCGAGTAGGATGAATTAATGTAATTGAGATGAGCCAGTTCCTCAGATAACCTGGTCCCATGCCTTTCTCACCACATTCATTCTCCATGCCTCTGATATTAGTGAGGTACTGAGTGAAGTCTGTCCAGAAAACTTTAAACCAAGACTTTAAAATATTTTATGTATATTTAAATATGACATCAAATATTTAAAAATAAATTGTTGATGCATAAAATATTTTGTGGATATTAAATGCACAAATCAAATTTTCACATGAAATGGTTGTGGAGCATGGAAAAATTTTCATACAGAAGACTACCCTCATCCTAATGCTCTTTGCTATTGGTCTTCATAAAAACCCGGAAACATATTTTCTGGGCAGAGAGTGTTAGTCTACGGTGGTTAAAAAAAAAAGTACACAAACACATCAGGAAGAGTCTGGTAGCACCTTTTCTGATTAACATGTTTTATTAAAAAGCGTTAGCTTCTGCGAACTGTAGCTCACTGATCGTATACGTCCGATGAACTAGGCTGCAGCTCACAAGAGTTTATGCCTTGAATAAAATGTGCCAGTCAGAGAAGCTGCACATTTTGCTAATTGAGGCTTTAGGTAGTTAAAGTTTTAATCATAAGGAGCTGCTTTATACATCAACTAGCAATCCAATCATTAGTAATAATAGTTTTCCCCAAGGCAATTCTCTGCTCTATCTCTTTATCTATGCTTTATCTGATATGTTTCCCTATCTGACCTCATCATTTGGTATCCTCTGAGCAGTCACTTTTCATCGCTTTATAATGGGCACCTCAGGGCAAAGCTGTAATGAACTAGTGCCAGCCCCTGTGATGAGACGAATATGTAGTTAGACAGCAGACACTATTTATGTGCATCAATGTTTATTGTTCTGAACAGGTTTGCTTCCCTTAAATTTGGTAACCAGTGCATTGCTTGGAGATGGTTTCCTTTTCTTTTTCCTGAGCTGATAGTATATGTTAATGTGGTTGTGGTAAGGTTTTCGAAAAGTATTGTCAGATTGAAACAGGACTAAATAAATTAATCATTGCTAGATTTGGCCCCGGAAGAAGTCATGTTTATTTCTTGATGCACTGAAAGATGCCTTTCAGCCTATTAAAACATTTCCATTTCAATTAACCAACTGCAAGTTACAATTTTTGAGTTAAGCAGTTTTAATCTCCTTAATGGGGAAAGGGCTGAGTAAATATGGCATGCCGTGTGAATCAAAACACTCAGCGACACTTGAAAAGCAATTTATTCTGCTTTTGCACACATTTTCTATGTTTTTTTTATCTTAGATGTGATAAGGAAGCATAAAAGAAAGTATGGCATAAAATAAATTGTGGTAGAAAATCCATGCTTTTAGAAATTATGAATTATTTACAAAGAGGTCAGATTCATGTTGGGACAATATATCTATTTTTCAACAAGGAAATGTTGATGATAAAAAAGGCACAATTATAAATGTCCAAGATCATGGTATCCTCTATAGAGAGTCCTTAACTTATGACCATTTGTTTAGAGACCATTCAAAGTTATAATGGCACCGAGAAAAGTGACTTATGATACAAACTTAAAATTTAGATAACAGAGTTGGAAGGAACCTTGGAGGTGTTCTAGTTCAATAACTATTGTGGCATCCCCACTATCATATGACCAAAATTCAGGCGCTTGGCAACTGGCATGAATTTACGATGCTTTCAGCATCCCGGAATCATGTAGTTGCCATTTGCCACTTCCCAATCAGTTTCTGACAAACCAAGTCAATGGGGGAAGCCAGATTTGCTTAATAAGCAGTAATTTACTCACACTATTGCTGTTTTGAAGCCTACCTAGAAATAAGCTTCAGCCCTAAATTTTGCTTGTTTTTCCCCTTGAATTTCAGATTTGTATATGATTATTATTGATTGCTTTGAATTATTTTGATGTGAGCAATCTTAGAAGCCTCATTGTGAGAGAAAACACAAACTTTATTTTGTTAAATATACTAACCAAAATTGGATTTTTATAGTAATATTATGTTCCATCCAACACTGAATCACCTTTTTGTTGTAGCAATAGCACTTAGATTTATGTACAGCTCTATTGTGCTTTACCATAGTGGTTTATAAATGTCAGCATATTGGCCCCAACAATCTGAGTCCTCATTTACCGACCTCAGAAGAATGGAAGGCTGAATCAGTCATATTTCATGGTGTTTATTCCCAGAAAATGCAGAAAACTTCTGGCCAAGTTAGTCTGTTGGTCCATGTATAACAATATTGTGTCATCAGACTATTCTATCATTTATTGGTAAGAAATGTCTTTTCTGTAATTTGTTGGAAAGAAAGGCCTTTTATTGGAAAGAGGTCAATCTTTGACCTCTTTGATATGGTACATAGCCTACCCCAAAGAAGTATTGCATTTCCAAACTGCAGAGAACATTGTCAAAATGCATGGTACATCATTTTATCCCATCTCTGTCATGTATGCATAGAAGAAACTGGTGTTTGTTGGATGGGATTTATTGTAATATGAATTTTATTTATCTTGAAACACACACTTGGAAAATATACTTGAAATAATTGTTCAGGTATTTATTGGATGGTTTAGCAGATAGCAGCACCCACTAAGGCAAACTTGATCTATATTGAAATTCGACAGTTCCAGGAAATTAAAAGGCTGTAAGCTAGACTAGGAAGTTGAGAAAACATTCCAAAAGAAGGCAATAACAACTATATGGTTAACAAGACAGGTACATAGACATATCCATGAAGACAGCAGGATTTAAGCTTGGTTTGAAGGAAATTTTATTTCTACTAAATATTAAAAATAACCGAAACCATTTATTGTTCTTCTATGTCACCAGACTCCACAAGGATTTATTGCAAAGTTATCTAAATAGACTTTCCATATTAATTTTCTTTCAGTATTCCTTTTAACTATAGGAACCAATGTTTGGGAATACTTACACATTTCATGAGGGTATAGCTTCCATCTGGAAAAAAAATACTGAGAATGGCAAGACTATGGGACCCCAACTCAACAAACATTTACACAATAGATTCACATTTAAAGATTCAAGAAAAAAATAAACTTTGCAGGCGTAATGTTACTTTTTAAAAACAAAATCAGATGTGTTTGCAATGGTTCCATAACTAAATGCAAGGGAATGTACGTGTAATTTTGACAGCCCTCCCTCCTATTTCACACTTCTTAGAACAATATAAAAACATATTTCTTTGCTTTCCTGTTGTGAAGACAGATTTACCATTAAATATATATGACTGTCTCGCTCATAAAATTTTGAGATCTTTCTGTGTTTTTCAGTATTGAAAATAACAGTGATGACACTTATTTGCTTAAATTATGTATCCCGCGTGTACGGAATATATAAATTCTAGCTTGGAGCATAAATATAGATTTGGCCTGATTTAGCCCTCAGCACTACATCCATTGAAGTTCACAGAATTGCATTAAAACTTGGCTTAATTTATTATTTATGATTATACTGTTTTAAGCAATCCAAAGTCTGTACAGTGCTTAAAAATGAAAGATGTAGATAAGGTAGCACACATAGTTATTATCTGCTTATATGTGTTGCCTGAGAAATGGCTTGTTTTCCATTCAAAGCGCTATAGGAAAGATTTGCATGTAGGTTATTTTGTTAAGTGTAAGTGTTAAGTGTATCCGTTCCCAATAATTTATTATTCCCAGTAATTCTTATTTGCATCAATATATCTTCAGCAAGTATTTGAAAGTTTATCAAATCCATTTGCTGCCTGGCTTTCTTTCTACATGAAAGTGGCATGCTTCGTCATTCAGAGGAAGTTCTTTTGGATTATATCTTTCTAGTATCTGGTTTATACTGAAATGTCAACATATGGAAGTTAGATCAGTGCATGTTAAAGATTAATGGTGATCCTGTATATAATTATTGTACTACAAATTCCAGCAATATAGTACAGTTATTTACAATATAGCAGGGTTGTGTACAGTTGTTTAGCCAAATTTGACTACAGGTTTCCTACACTGAACTGCGTAGACATGTTTTGGGGAGATTGAATCACCTCTTATTTCAGAGTATGTATTTATGACATTTATTATAGTCTTCTTCAGCCTTCCCTTGAAAATTTGATCTTTTATATGGCTTCAATATATTGCAATATTTTCTTTTAGTTACTGCTTTTCTAAAATTATATACAGTTTTTGAAGCACACCACTATATAACCATCCAAAAAAAGACTTATTAATAAAACTGGAGATTAAGCTAAAACTGCATTGGTATATTCTTAAATAATGTTTGATGAGCTTTTCTTTGGATTTGATTTAGATTTGGGGTATGGCTATGAAGAGCGTAGTACATATGCTCAGTTCCAGATTTTTAAATTCTTTTTTTCTGAAATACAAATAGTCCTTGACTTATAAACAGTTGTTTAATGACTGTTTGAAGTTACAACAGCAATGAAAAAAAGTGACTTATAATTGTTTTTCACACTTATGACTGTGGCAGCATCCCCATGGTCACGTGATCAAAATTCAGATGCTTGGCAAGTGGCTCATATTTATGACAATTGCCTTCTCCTGGGGACATGTGACCATCTTTTGGGATTTTCTGACAAGCAAAGTCTATGGGGGCACCTGATTTTCTTAACAAGCATGTTACCAAATTAAAAACTGCAGTGATTCATTTAACATCTGTGGCAAGAAAAATTGTAAAATGGGGCAAAACTCACTTAACAATTGTGTCACTTAGCAATGGAAATTTTGGATTCAATTATTGTACCTTGGGGACGCATCATTTTTTTTGAATTATGGTATCTATTGTTATTTCTTGTAATAAGTAGAATAAGCATAAGAAACAAAATAGGTTTTTAAAAATTAAATGATGACAAAAAAGTTGTCTAATATTTTGCCAATTAGAACTGTAGCATTGGCTATATATAGTACAGTACAGTATTTTCCTTCTGGCTGTTGGATATCTCACAGGCTCCAGAAACACAAAGGCTGATTTGGGCCTCAAGCCTTTAACTAGTGTATAAATAAAAGATAAAATGTAGCTCGGTGTAAAGAAATGGAAGAGAAACATTTGAGATTATACAAGGCAAAGGGATCTAAAACTAAATTGATTGAGTCTGCATGAGAGAAAAAGAAGAATGATAGAGAAAGGCCCAGGTTTAGGCCTGACAATATCATTCTCACTACTCTTGACAGTATCTTTTTTTGAAGAGTAACATGGCTTTTAGAGAGGAATGTACCATGGATTAGAAGTGTATGATGCATTAAGCTTGCTAAAATTAAACCTGTGTAGCCCCGGAGAGTGGATGATAGATGACTTCAGTATCTCTATGGATGCTATTTCTATTTATTTGAAAGAAAAAAGTCCTTCTTTCTGATTGCATTTCTCTCTCTCTCTCTCTCTCTCTCTCTCTCTCTCTCTCTCTCTCCCCTTCTCTTTCTCTGCATGTATTGTGGAGGTGAGATGAGGTGATAGCTGTGGATGCAGTGTAGAAGTGGTTTCTCATTGCTTCCCCCCACCCCAAGAATTTCTTTTTTATATTTCCTGGTCTAGGTGTTGGTATGACCTGGGGGCCCTCAACCTTAGTATAAAATACTGCTTAGTTGTTGTTCTTTTTAATGAGCCAAGTTATTTACTTCTTATCATTTAGCCGAGCATTTTAAGTAAAGGCATGTTATTAAACATCCCCAATGCACCAAGCATCCAAGGAGGATAAGGGATTGTCATTGTGATTTATGAATTCAGATATTGCATAAAGATGATCTGTGGTAGCAAAAAAGCCAGGAGTTTGATGGCGGTTTTTAAGAATATAAATTCAATTAAAATGGATAATCTTTCATGAGCTAAGCTCACTTCATCAGATCCATCAAGTGACTAAACTGATGTAGGGTTTAAATTAGGATGAGATGTAGGTAGTGAAGTCAGGGTGGTTAGGCCAGTGGTGGGATTCAGATTTTTTTACTACCGGTTCTGTGGGCGTGGCTTGGTAGGCATGGCAGGGGAAGGAAACTGTAAAATCTCCAGTCAGAGGTGATAGTTGCCGGTTCTCCGAACTACTCAAAATTTCTGCTATTGGTTCTCCAGAACTGGTCAGAATCTGCTGAATACCACCTCTGGGTTAGGCAGGTGCAAGTTACATGTGAGACAAGTTCTTTATCAATGTAACAATTATAATAAAGATATTCCTCGGGTTAAAATGGTTGGTGGGACTGGGATTGACAGCACTAAGCAATTAGTGTGTTATAAAGTGTGACATCTTTGGACCACATTTCCTAGCAACAACTTTCCTAGCAGTCCCAGTTGCCATTGTAACTCCAAGACCCATGGGTTGTTAAGTGGGAAGTGCCAGAAGCCCCCGATAAGGTGTGCAGTGATACTGCGGGGGGGGGGAGACTGGGAAGGCCTCGCAAGTGTGCATTAGTCAGGGAAGGCCAGGAATGAGAGTGTTGAAGCATCACACAAACACATCAAGGATGTGCTGTGAGGTATAGGGGGGTGTAGCCAGGTGAATGCAGAAAGACTAGTGGGACTTGCTGGAACAACTTGCAACTTTCCTTTCCAGATTTCAGATTTAATTTGCTTGTGGGCAATTGATAGGGGAAGTCACACATGGAGATCACGTGAACATGACTCCCTGCAATGTTGTCATTACAAGCTGAGCACCCAAGTTCACAAACCTCAATCAAGTGACTGCAGAGGTACTGTGATGGCCAGAACTTTGAGGGTTAGTTGTACATTCAATGTTTTCAGCACTGCCATAACATTGAACATCATTGAAGGAATGGACAAGCCAAGGACTACCCACATGATTAAAAAACTATTGTGTTTGTCGAGACCTTCTGAAATAACCTGAAGCCTTTTCATGCATGTGAATTTGACATTTTCTCCTTTAATGGTGAAATTAAAGACCTGCTATTCTAAAGCTTTTGTGCTGAGGTCCGCTATGGCATTTAGTGCAGCAGGTGCTCAAATGCTGTGATTTGTCTATATCTATGAAGATCAGAATAGGGCAAATCATAGGTTTCCATATGACGGGGTGTCAAAGTCATGATGTCACGTGACTTTTTTCCCCTTTGCTAAATCAGTCATGGGCATGGCCAGTGCGTGACAATCCAGCCCATGCGCCGGGAGTTTGATAGCCCTGCCCTATGACATTATATGGAAGCAAAAGTTAGACTTGAAATGCAGTAAGAAGAGTATTGATGGACCCACACACCAAGTTTTACACAACAGTATTAATAGACATATATGTAACATAAAGTCTCAAAACAAGGACAAAGTAACAACATATCATTTCAAACTCCAAGGACTCTCCCTCACAGATCTTAGAATAGCTATTATGGGGTGAGGGGGAATGTAATTTACCATCAGAATTGAGTGAGAGTGTCAAGGCTCCGACTAACAAACCCAAGCAAATCAGAACTCTGAGACTATGATCCTTCTCAAAAGTCTTTATTGTGTACATCATATCAGCACAACTTCAAAGGAAAACCAATTCTAAATCTTCCTCACAGTTTCAGTATAATTAAACTAGGAAATAATCTCATTTCCAAGTGTCACAGGTCAAGTTGGCCAATTGGGTTAATTGGCAGGCTTTTCAGGCACTCCTTCCCCAACCTTATCTGTTGCCAGTAGAGATGACCTTGATTCTCACGAGAAAGCTCTATGTTGTGTCTAGATATGCATTCCAACCTCCTTCCCCCCACCTTCCCCATCTATGTGGCAACTGAGGAACAGAAAGATGGCTTCTGCCAGGTTCAGTTTGAAGTTGACAGATTGCTGAACACATTACAATTGTTAATTGATAAGATACTTACAATCTATCTCACAGGTAACTTGCTTTTACAGAACCACCCTGACTTCCCCTTCCTTTCCAAACTCCAGCTAATTAAATCCTACCTCAGTTTAGACATTCCATGCATCTGATGAAGTGAGTAAAATCCTGTATCTTTTAATGAAATGTTAGTCTGAAAAAAATACTACTTGACATTCTCTGATTTATGAGTATAACAATTTCACTTTTGAGAGTCCAATTTTCTCCTGTTGTTCTTCAAATAGATGTCCCGGGAAATAACAGAACTATTTATTTATTTAGTTATTTTTCATTTGAATTTATTAGCTGCTCCATTCTCTGTACCGAAGGTTGTAATAATGTCTTCTAATAATAATTTTGTTTCTGAATATATGTGCAAACCAACTTTCTGGATCATAGAGAACTGAACAATTTACAGCACTGTGTATTATACAGTTGAACAGATACCCACATGCATACACATACATAATGTCTTGTTTTCATGCAATCCTATTAATCATCTCTAGTTTTGTACAATAAGTTAGTGTATCATTTTATAATGCATTGGTGTGTGAGTTATAATTTACATTTATTTGCCACTATTGCAAATTTACATTTAATTTGATCATTGTTTTGACACTACACTGAAACAGAGGACAGAAAAGTCACTCTCATGATTTAGGACTCAGATACATTAGCCTTGAAATAGATGATTCAAGATATTGTATGTACATGCATTTAATTTCAGCCTTTAATGAGAATGTACCTCAACATCTTCATACTCATTTGAAGGTTGAGTGATTTTCTTTCTCCATGAGTATGTGTAAAGTTATATATATTTTTGTATGCATAGGAAGACTGTGCTTGCCTACAGATACACACATTCATACATACATAAGCACATGCAGAGCGAGATAATACGTAATACACATCCTAAATATGAAATACTTTTGTGACAGGATATTAGTTACATACACTATACCAAAAAAAGAATTGTTGCTAAATGTTTCCATAAGTTTTATCTGTATATCCTGAATAATATATTTTAAAAGAGTAAAATATCCTCTGAAATTACACAGACATGCAGTTACTTATGGAGAATAGTTTTATTATTTTTTTAAAAAAGAGTTATGCTACTTTTAATTATTTGTGGGAAGGGAAGAAAATATTTAAAACCTTGAATGGTTTTTCTTCAGTCATAATAAGTTATATCCCAAATTTAACTAAAAAAAAATGAAAAACCCAATTCATAGATTTTGTGTCATTGAAAGGAAAAGTGTATTTATTTATGTATGCATGTTTGTATTGGGTTTTTTTTTTCCTAGACAGCTGAGACAACTATGGTGTTGTCAGTAACTGGAAATGGCCACTAACCTGCATTTATCTAAATTACAGCAGTCGATTTGGAAAAGGTCTCTCTGAGTCTTCTGCAAGCCATTTCTCATTCGACTTTATTGTTTCAGCGCTGATCTGAATAATTCATTCCAGGAAAAAACATTGTTACACATGGGCATCCTGGTTTACTCATTCTTTATGTGTGAATAGAGCACGGATGATGGTGCAAAACAAGAAAAATTGTTTTCTACTGCCAACACAGCCTTGGCCACAAACCTTGATAAGAACTGAAGAGCTCATTAAGGAATATAATATTTATAATGGGATAAATTTCTTATTCTGTTTCCTGATTGCATCAATTCTTAAAATAAAGTCTAGCACTCTGGCTTATTTGCAAAAAGGCATATTGTATATTAGTGTGCACATATGTGTCTTTGAGTTACTGTTGATTCCAGGCAACTGCCTGGAGTAGCCCCTGCAGTTATTATACTGTATCAGAGGATAGCTGGAAAATGCAGTCCTTTACTTAGCAACTTGCCCCTAATTGAAATTATGACTGCCATTTTATAAAGCCAGTACATGATAGATAATACAATTATGAAGGATCTGTCAGATCAAGTAGAAGGTGGTGATGCTCATATCCTCACTGCCCATGTCTAAAACCTATCACTATCATCCTGTCTCCCTAGAGCTGACAAAAAGTAGTGCTGACAAAACTTTCAAAAATAAATTCGAGCATTTTCCAGAAGGTAGATTAGGCAAAATTATAGAGCATCTCCTCATATTTAAAAATAGCATCTGTCCAAACCACCATCACTGGGGTGATGCAACACCCCATTTCTATATCCTAAAATGCTATTTTAATTTCACGCCATCATCCCAGCTCTTAAAAAAATATTAGGTCTGTACTGCTTATAGTAACTGAATACATTTCACAGTTACCAGCATTATTAGAAGGCAGTGCTTGGAACATCTTCACCGAGGCTAAACATTTTTCTTTAGCCACTCTATTATTTTTACTTAAGTTAACTTGTTTGTTTTGCCTCTGCTTCTTATACCTTTGGCATAATTATTAGTCTTCTGGGTGTTGAATATTGTACACAGCTTTTGTATCTTTAAGAAATTAAGTGATTATTATTTGCAATTGTTTAACATATGATCAAATCAAGCTTTTGTTTGAGCCTATTTGTTTCTATTGTCGGCTGATTTTGTAGAATCTGTGAGTTAAGAAATTTTAAGCTGTGAATACAATGATACACTTGTTTTTTATTCAATGCTCAAAAAAGAATGCCCTACAAAGATTTACAGTACTGGTAAATGTTGGTGGATAGACAGATAAATACTACAGAATAACAGAGTTGGAAGGGACCTTCTAATCTAATCCCCTGCTCAGGCAGGAAGCCTTATATCATTTCAGACAAATGGTTGTCCAATCTCTTCTTAAAAACTTCCAGTGTTGGAGAATTCACAACTTCTGGAGGCAAATTGTTCCACTGATTAATTGTTCTAACTGTCAGGAAATTTCTCCTTAGTTCTAAGTTGCTTCTCTCCTTGATTAGTTTCCACCCATTGCTTCTTGTCCTGCCTTCAGGTGCTTTGGAGAAAAGGTACTTACAGTTATTACAATATGAAGGAGGGCAGGTTGTCTTTCTGAGCCTAGGTCTATGCATCTTGGATAGAACAGCAAAACTGTACAAACTGAGGCAAGAATAATACAATACTTCTATCACAGTGGTTATCAGAGTATTCCCAAAGGGACACAAAAGAGAAAGAAAAATACCTGAGATTCTCTTATGAACTGAATCCGAAAGCTTACTGCTCCATTGCTAGATATGAGACTACCTCCTCCCCAAATTCATATTTATTAAATGTGATTCTAAAAGGAGAAACATGTCACAAGCCAGCATTACACCATAGATTTTATGTGCTCTGATTTTTCTTGGGAACAGCCCATACAGTCAGATATTTTAATGATACTAGCATGAGAAAAGCACTGTGTCAGTACAGCATGCAAATGCAACACACATACGGTATTAACTTTGTTCGGGTATTTTGAAGAAAAAACTATTCTAACACAGCACGAGGCTAGCACCAAATTTAAAACAGAAATGGCTGTGAAAGCCTGACACACAGACGAACCCAATACACAAGCCTGATGATGGCAGATGAGATTCTGCCGAAATGATGCTGCAACTTTAAAAGCACAACTATAATGTGGGAAAATACCCGAACAAAGCTGAATACCATACATATAAATACCCATGAAAATTTAAGAAAATACATATATTTGTTTTCGTAGATTTTCACGGGTACAGGTATGCAGATCTTGGCATGTTCGGGTCTTTTCCTGTGTAAGATTGAGAGTATCTTGGCGATGTTTCAACGAAGTCCCACTCGCCATCTTCAGGCTGGTGCCATTTTCACAATTTCCATATATCTATTATGCCATTGTTTGTGTCTTTTCCAAATTAATATCATGCACTTGAGCATAAGATATTAAGATTGGCAGTGCAGAGAAAATGATTCCAGAATGAATCTGTGAAATGTTCAAAAGTGGGCAGAAAACTATAAAAGGAAGTCCTCAGGGTTTCAAAGTGTCTTAAAGCTATACATGAAAAATGGGCACAAAGACAAGCATTTGTTTATTTGCTTATTTAAATTTATAGGGACCCAATTCCATGACATGCTAGCCTACCATTCTTCCTCTTTCAGCTGCTTTAATTAGCTGCTAAAGGTAGCAAATGTCAGGATAGAACAGAAAACTTTTTCTCTCCATAGAGATACACTGTACAATTTAGAATCCTGAAAAAAATTACAATTCTAAATGCTGCAGAATCTTCACAGACAGAAGCACTTCTCCCTATAGACATTAATCCACTATACTGGAGGGCAATATGAATGCCAGTAGAAGAGACAAAGCTAGCATGCTTATTCTTCCATATATTCCATCACTTGTAAAGAGACAGTACAAGAATTTTGAATGCATGAAGCTGCCAATTATCATTTGCTTTTGAAAAAAAAGAGTATTAAAAAAAACTGGCATGCATTTCAACAGTGTGATGGTAATATTATTTGACACAAATAATATGCCTTCAATCTTTCAAGAATATGTATATATATATATATATATATATATATATATATATATATATATATCATATATATATATATATATATATATATATATATATATATATACATATATATATCACATTTTTCATATACTTTATTATATGTTTTGTCTTCTAGCTAGGCAAATCAAAAGCGATTTTCTACACTTACATGGAAAAAATAGGCATTTTTGGTTTATGCATCTGACAAAGAACAGCATATGTTGCAGTTAGAAAGTATTTTGATCTTTCATTCCACTGATTTACAGTATTTACAAGGTAATTATTTTGATCATGTTATAAAGCATATTTGCTTTTTTTCCAATTAGGAAATCCCAGAGAGATGGGTATTAGAGCAGCATTCAAAAATCATTTATTCAGCCTAACAGTTTGAAACAGCAGTAGATAGATCCTTTAGCATTTTGTGAAGGTACCAGTATCAACTACTGATTCTTTGTTCTGATGGAGAAAGGCTGCTGAGAAACAGCAAGTGTCAAGAGCTAATCAGAATTTTTTTTAGGCACAAAGCAGAACAGCCTCATACCTCCATGAAACCAAGGTTTTTGCTTAGCAAGTCAACAATACATATAGATGTGGTGCTAGCTCAATTTATGAATATAGTGTAAACATCAGATATTGGCAAAAGCTCCCACAATAAATAAAAACATGAGTCAAGATGTTTTAGTTACATTAACCTTCTTTATTTAAACCATCTATATTACAATAAGATTCTATCTTGTTGGATATACTTCTTTGTACTGCATGCTGATACATTATTCCAAAGGTACTTCAATACATTTAAAAAAGAGTTAGAAATGTCTGGTTTTGAGATCAATATACTGGACCATAAGGGTCCAATAATTTTGGAAACAGTGCAATCAATTAACATGTTTTAGCAGGAAACAGTCTTATTAACAGGGAAATTTAATTAGCCCGTGTGACATTATTTCTTATAGTTTAAATGTTATCAAGGGCTAACTCTGGATCTGTTATTTTTTCCCAGCAATTCTCTTGCCAACTTCAATTTCCAAAATATACATACTGATTTTAATTTGGGATAGGACAAAAATCCTGCCTGGGAATGAACAATGACTTCCTTTTGCCAAGCTGTGAATCAGTTTTGTCTTCTATCTCCTTTTTCATCTTTATATGAATATTAAATGAACTTCTATTTAAGAAAGGATTTAATGCTAATTAGAAGTTAGCAGCCTTGCAGTGACATCTCACAAATGCTTACTCAGGATATAATGTTCTTGCTCTACTCTATCAATTCAGTAAAGTCTTTGGAACTTTTTAATTAACACACACTATAATCCTAAACACATCTACCAATTAATAAAGACAATTGAATTTCTTGGGACTTACTTTCAAGTAAACACCATTACAATTTCTTCTTTAAATTCATATGCTCACATAGTAACTTCTGACTGATGGACTCCTGGATAATTCTATTCATATCTATAAGACTCGCTGTTCCCAGGCCATTTCATTCTTCTGTACTTGAGTGATCTTGTTCTTTTCTAAAGGCTTGAATTATCTCCATCAAAATATCCAATACTCTGGCTATGAAGAGGACTACTTCTTTCCCAAGAAATGCACAAGAGACATTAGTTAAATTGGTTACATACATGTCTTTGAATAGTTCTGGAAACTTCCTTCTTTTATTTTTATCTTTTTATTTTGTATGTTTTAATTTTAATCCTCTTTAGGTGGAAATCTGGTCACTGAATGTAATAAAGGGTCAAATTCTGTCAACCTGTGCAGACATGCATTGTATTCTAGGACTTGCCAAAAACAATTGTTATCAAGGATTACCAAGAAAAAACCATTATACTCCATTTATTTATTTAGACAGTTGTATTATTTATTTAGCTAGTTGTAATAAATGTTGTTATATCCTGCTTTTTCTCTCCAATTCTAAGGTGGTTTATACACTGGTGCCAGATACACATCTCCCTTTATTTTATTCTCATAACAACTTATCTAGGAGTGAGTGAGTGAGTGAGTCACTGGCCACTATATGACCTGGGTATCCCATGGTCAATTTGTTCTGACCAAGGCTTCCTGAGACCGTAATTAATTGCACACTTAGTCCAAACAACTTTCTTTTTATTTCAACATTGGGAATTATGTTCATTCCCAGCCCATAATGAATCCCAAACAGTCTCTCAAGATAAGCACTTTATCTCCTTTGAATTGTTGCCAATAACCAAAGTGCCAAATTAACTGTAAAAAGCCAAACGGAGTACAAAGTCTACAGAGCTTCAAGGTTTAATCCGAACAGAGTGAACAAAATTGCTTCCTGCAAAGGTTCCCATCCCTTTGCTCCTCCTTTATGTCTTATGGGAGGGCCAATCACCTCCAAGCCTTACTCTCGAGTCACCCCTTTGGTCTTAACTCTTCTTGCCTTCCAGCAGCTCTGCACACACGCACACTGGGAACAGGCTACCCTTGTTCCTCTGCCTTGCTGCTGTCAGATTCTGGAGGCTCCGGAAACAGCACATAACACCCAGATGGCCCTGGCTCCATCTCTGTATCGGATGCAGGACCATCGTCCGAGTCCTCCCCAGACTCCTGGACTGGCCCATGTTCCTCCCCACTGTCCAACTCTGCTGCTGTCTCTGCAGGCTGCCAGTGGACCACAACACAATTTTTTCATGGTGCCAAGGAAGAAGCACCTATAAATCCAAATTTCCAAATGATACTTTTTTCTTAAATAGATGTTTCTTAAACAATAGAAGAGCTACCAAAGCAACTAAAAGAATATGATCTATGCTATTATTTCTTTCTTATAACCATTTTCTTGCTTTTTAAAAAAAATATACTATTTTGATTTGCATCTTCCTAAATAATGTTTGTGAAATGCAGGTTAAGGACATTTTCTATAGCCAAGAGCTAGGAATGGATGTATTTAAGTAAAGTAGAACAACATAAACAAATATTTCTGATCTTCTAGCCCAGGGCTGTCAAACTCCTGGCTTGTAGGCCAGTTGTGTCACATGCTAGCCACGCCCAGTTTAGAGAAGGAGAAAAAAGTGCCAATACGTCACTTGATGCCGCCTTGACGATGTGAATTTGACACCCCCTGTTCTAGCCAAACTGAAAATAAATTCTGTGGTACAAATGTAAAATATAGGGAAATTATACTAGAGGATTCAAATATTTCAATACTCTGTTAATCATTTTAATTTTAAAAGGAACATTGTGAGAAAGAATGTACTAAATTCCAATTCCTCTGAAGACTCTCTCAAGGATTCATAAAATATTTGCCAAATATTGAAGGTACCTGCAAAGATTTAAAATGATGTCAATGTTCTCATTATTCTTTATTATAGTTGTTTAACCATTTTTATTATTAAAAATACAGGATTTTTTTTCAGGAAATATTTTATTTATATTAATATGTAGCTTTAATATTGCTATTTTTATATGATTCAATAAATACATATGCTACAAATTATCAGTTTTAGTTTTTAATATGATAATTTTAAGAAATATAATTCAAACAAATGAGGTTTTTTGATGTGCCATTTTTTTTAAAAAAAGGAAGGGTTTAGAACACTGATCTAGAGAATAGTTTAAAAATACCTTACAGGTAAAACCAGATGAATTTTAGATGCTTATCCTTATAGTAGGATTACCAAAAGGAATGAAGTTTAAATTAGTAATGACAAATTCTGTTGGCTCTTATATGTCTATTCTAAACAGAGTTATGTAAGAATCCAACCTCGTGAAATACATTTGCAATGTATTTTGAATATATTTAGGTTGACAGTTGTGCCCTGAAGTCCTAAGTACATTTAACCTAAGAGTAAATCCCATTTCAACACAATAAACTTGATTCCTATGTTATTCTGATTGTATAGTTCTATACCCAGTTCTCTTCAGAAGTACAGTAACTCTGGATGAGTTCAGGGAGATAAAACATTCTCTCAGGGAAATATGTCCTGAAATATAGTTGTAAATCAGTTTAATACACTGTGTTTCAATCAGCTTATTTTGACTTTATCTTTTTGGAACAGAAAGCAGGCAAATTCATTTCCTGATAAAGTACTGGCCTGCAGCCATTTACGAAGCTTTATTTTTAAAGAATGTCTATAAAGTTCCATATGTATTCCAGAGACATTTGTATAAATGAAAATGAGGCTGGAAACATTGCTTTGTAGCATTCAGTTTTTCATTCAGGTCAGATGGGAGAGTGATTTATAGACCCTAAGCCCAGGCACATGGCTGATCTCGGGCCATCCTTCCTGGCCTATATAGGCAAAATACTGGCCAACTAATTTTTGTGCAATGGAATTGCTGTTGCTATGAAGCATGTATTTTGCATTAATAATATATAAAGCAATAATGACAGTCTTGGCTAGCAGGCTTACTGATGATCAGCAAATGAACTGGATTGAATTTATATTGCAGTAAATAAACCTGGGAAGTGAGGCATAGCCATTTTTCAAATCAACCGAGCAAAAATTGTAGTCTTTGGATAGTAAGGTGATAAGGGGTTTCAAAGACAACTACAGGAAAATTTAATTTATTGAGGGGGGGACGACAATATTTTTTATTATAGTTAATGAAATAATACATAATTTATGTCTTCCTCTTTATACATTTGGATGTACTCTATTTAACACAAAAAAAACTTGAGGAGAATAAATTAGGATTACCATGCAAGGTCTGTAAGGAAATATTTTCTTTAAAGAGTCAGGGAGCTCTAAACATCATTTTATTCTAAGGTGCTTTAGGTTTAAGTTGCTACTATAATCAGTGTGCTTCATCTTGTTCGATAGTTACTGGCACAAAATATGCTAAGTTCATTTTATGTACTTTTTAGACTTGATTATTTCCCTAATGTCCATGTTTTCTAAATTATTTCTTAACCAATGACTAAACGACTAGGGTATTAACTCAGTTCTGCTGTCTGCCTGGACAGTGTAGAGCTTGCTAGAAGTAAAATGAAGCAGAAATCCCTTAAAACAATTGTTTTTGTTCCACTTAAATAACAACACAACAGATACAGTTGTTGTATCTGCAATGGTTAGCATATTATTGATTGTAAATATTAATAATATTAATATTCTAATTCTGTGAATATTAAACATTTTTTGTTTAATGTCATTGAATTTCGTTTGCCTTGACAGTTTGGAGGTTAGACGTTTCTGTAGTTGATTACGTGAGATCAAGTCAGTGTTCACTCCTAGTGACTATGTCGGTAGATCCCCTAACTTGATTCTTCAAGTTTTCCATTGGTGTACCAGAATTGAGTTAGCCCAGCTTATTGCTGATTGTCTTCTCTTTTCTTCCACATTTCCTAGCATTATAGACTAGGCAAATGAATAGTAATTGAAAATCTAAATTCAGCAGAAGATTGAATATGTAATATATTATACTCAAAAATGGAAAATATAGAATGCAATTTACATGTTATATGTAAACAGTTGCTCCAGGTTACTTCAGATTTTTTTTTAAAAGATGAAATGACATAATTTTGAATATAAATGTTTGTTTTCAGGCAAGAATTAAGGATATTTTAAATGCAATTCTCATTCTGCTTACTCAAAAGTAAGCCCCATTAAATTCATTATGTCCTTTAATTCTCAACAAAGGATGAGGAAGCCCTCAAATATTTCTGAGTTATAAATTCCAGAACTCCAGCCTTTGATGAGAAACACTAATGTAGAACTGCAGCTCCAAATTTGATCCTCTCTAAATGTGTTAAGGCTGCAACACCAAAATTAAACAGCCAGCATGCTGTTTATAATATCGGGAAGTTTAAAATTTAATATTCTGGGAGTATTTAACAAAATTGGAGAATAGGGGCAATGTGTAAGATTATGAACAGAACATGTACGACTGTTGCTAAGGTTCTCATCAGATATAAGGGCCTTTTCCCTGTGTCTATACTACTGGTCATTGATAGTATACACCAGAGCTGTCAAACTCGTGGCCAATGGGCCAGATGTGTCACATGCTGGCCATGCCCACACCCAGTTTGACAAAGGGGAAAAGAGTCACAATATGTCACATGATGCCGCCATGACAATGTGAGTTTGATACCCCTGGTCTACACCATCTCATTAGAGAATACCATTAACAAAGCTAGAATAAGGGACCTAAATCTACCCAACAAACAACCTTTTTCTTTTAAAGGTTTCTTAGAAACCACTGTGATTAGTTCAAATGATTAGTTCAAACAATTAAAGGTCTTGAATTAATTAAATGGCCTTAATTAATTTCCTTGTGCTGGCAATCTTTTATGACAATGAGCACTAATGTGATTTTACTAGAGAACCTTTGTGGTGACTAAGACAACTAGATTGTGCATATATATGTGTATGTGTGTGCGTGCGTGTGTATGTGTGTGTGTGTGAATGTATATCTATGTGTATATATATAAACCCTGTTGTTAAGAAAATGACCAATTTCTCATAACCTATCATGTAATCATGTGAGATTTAGCTATCTTGTGCAACTTCTGTCCTTTCTTGGTTTTTAAATTATATTAAAACAGTTTTAGGAATTTTGTTTTAGGTCTTAGCTGCCCATTTTCAAGAATACTTCTTCTTCTTCTTCTTCTTCTTCTTCTTCTTCTTCTTCTTCTTCTTCTTCTTCTTCTTCTTCTTCTTCTTCTTCTTCTTCTTCTTCTTCTTCTTCTTCTTCTTCTTCTTCTTCTTCTTCTTCTTCTCGCTGTCTCTGTCTCTCTCTCTCTCTCTCTCTCTCTCACACACACACACACACACACACACAAAGAGAGAGAGAAGGACCCCACTA
Source organism: Notechis scutatus (assembly GCF_049901735.1). Classification (NCBI taxonomy): domain Eukaryota; kingdom Metazoa; phylum Chordata; class Lepidosauria; order Squamata; family Elapidae; genus Notechis; species Notechis scutatus. The sequence goes on along the minus strand of NC_142009.1, from coordinate 122,440,229 downwards.
GGCAACTGACTGGAAAGTGAGAGTTAACCTATTAACCTAAGTTTAAGAGGCTTAAACTATGTTAATATTTAGTCACATCAGCTTAGTTTTAATGTTTCTTTAATCATGGAAAGATGGGACAGGGAGGAATTTAAACTGAAATTGCCCTAAACTGCAGGGAGAGAGAGGTTTAAGTCTTCTTCCACCAGCTATTGTTTTGAAAATCCCTCCCAACTAGGAAGAGGGGTGGGAAACCCTTTGCATTAATGTCCATGTGTTGAGGCAGCCAGCCAAAATTAACAGCACATTCTGAATAATTCAAAGAAATTGATCCCATCTTCCCATAAAATAAACAGCTAACACTTGCCTTAGGTTTGCATGTATAGGAATAAGATGCACAATTTAGCTGTCCTGTAAATTAAGAGGAAATTTTTCATACTTCCAGCTGAATTTATTATGCTGTGAAGCGGAGGAACTGTAGCCATGTTTGTAGTCATACTTGGCGTATTTATTTATATACAGCTGTCTAGTATTTAAATCATAGCTATGTATCAGTTCAACAATAATGACAATAACTTTGCCAAGTCAGCATTATTCTGATAATCTGGTAGTAGAAAGGAGAGAGGGGAACACAAGAAACAGATTCATCTCAGCCATTTTCCTGAAATTGTGACTGTTATGAGATTTGAACTAGGGCCCTCCTGGATTTTCAATCATACTTTTTGAAACTGACAAGCATCTATAGTATTGTTATTATATATTTTTTATATTACTCTAATTATTAAGATTCTTATTCCCCCCAAATCATTCTCCAATGTCCAGGTTGCAATGAAATCATTATTGGCAATGTCTGATTGTTCCTTTTTGTTTTTATTTACATCAGGGGTGTCAAACTCACATCATCGTGGCAGCATCACGTGACATATTGGGATTTTTTTCCCCTTCGCTAAACCGGATGTGGGTGTGGCTAGCACGTGATGCATCTGGCCCGCGGGCTGGGAGTTTGACAGCCCTGATTGAGATCTTTGCCTTCATGCTATGAATGATTTCACATTTTTCCTTCTGCATGTGGAATATGTATGCCAAGACTTCAAATTATGCTTCTAAATGTGGGACATCAGAACTAGGAATGAGTACAGTTGTTATCTATTCTGACACTTCAGTCATGTCAGTCCAGTTAATTTAGCAAGGCATTTTCTGGATGGCAGAAAGCTCTCAGAATTGCCATAGTTTCCTCATCCTTTATTAGGTCTTTAATCTTAGGATTCTGTTTTCACTCAAGCTCTCCTCAAGAGAATATTCTGCTGCTAATTTTTGGATTTGATTTTCTGGAACAGGGAGAGAAGGCCAGATAGAGAAAGGCGGGTGGGGGAAGAGTAGCTAGATTCTGATTTTACTGCAGCTCATTTGCAGTTCAAGTTAAGGCATCTCCTGCCATCTAGTGATGAAAACAAAATTCTACCAGCAAAATACAGAGATGAGAAAACACTTGAGGTGAAATGTTGGGAAATGAGAAGAAGCTGCAAATGATTCTAGCCATTTTATGCACTTTCATGTTGTAATGACAGAAATGAATTAGAAAACTGCAGAAGAAAGGATATGGGTCAAAAGGAGTGTCAGATTCCTTTATGGTGAAATGAAACAACAATAAAAGGAAAGCAACATGTGTGACAAATATCAGATGATTTGTAGATATGTCTGGTATCTACAAGCATATTCTTGTGATACCTTATCAAAAAATTGTGCTGTTAAAAAAAGGCCTATTCTCATCAGGTATGATTCCACATGGTGTTTTCCTCAAGGCCTCTGGAAGCTCTTCCTACTGAAAAGCCATTTCATGGTTGCAAACGTTTGCTCTGAAAATATTGCTGTGAAAACAGGTGAAATTCAAGAAATTTCACTCTCGCCCAATCATTCTAGTTGTTCTCTGATCAGCTGAACGTTTGATTTCTTTTAAGCCTGCCCTCTTTTGCATTAAGCCTGTAAATTGTCCAGTTTTTGAAAGGCATAGAATTGTGACAGCTGGTTCGTTGGCACACGGAACCTCAAGAAAGTTATTATTCCCTATTCAGAACTGGAAATTTAAACAGTAATTAGAAACTCTGTCTTTCCTGGAACAACACTTACTTGCTTGTGCCTCTCAAATGGCCCTAGATAAGCTAACAAGGCGCTGGCTTGCTATTTTCACTTCTACTGAGAGAAAAAGGAAGGACAATTCAAGAACTAGCTGGGAGTTCAGGCAATCAGAAAAGACCCTTACTCCTGTCTCAGGATTTGAAGAGTCTTGAAGACGGGGTTGGGATTTCTGCTTTCTTTCCTCTAAGGTCCAGCTTAGGAAGGATTCAGTGTTGGCAACAAGAAAATTATTATCATAGATTCTAATCAACTGCCTGGTTGCTGTTGTTTTTTTTTGTTTGTTTTTGGTTACTTCAGACAGAACAATAGGGTGAGAGGTATGGCCTGTTCCTTTTCTGCTGCTTCTTCCACTTGATGGAAAATTAACTACCAACTGCGCATTCTCTGTGCCCAGAGGAGCTGTCAGAAAGCAAGAAATGACAGGCGCAAAAATGGAGCCAAGCAGCAGGAGGTCACCATATTTTGGAGTTGGAGATTGGGTTGATTGACTACCAGAACTTGAAACCAATGGCAGACTAGTACTAACCCTTGGCAGATTATCATTTGTGGGTTTAGACACATATAATTGGAATGAGTCATTTTTGACTCCATTTTCACAGTAGTTGTTCAAATATCAAACATCTTTGAAGTAATACATTTTTACATAATCATTGTTTCTAAAATAAATCATGCTGTGACTAAATGTATATTATATTTCTTCCAAAATATGCTCTTTGCAATGCAAAAAATATTTTTATTATTCTATTTTTAAAAACAAAATAGAACAATTAAACAATTTTAAGAAAGTATCCTAATATTTGACAAGAAAGTTATGTCAATACAGGTCATCTTTGTCTTACAACCATTGAAAATGACAACAGGGCAGAAAAGAGTGAGTTATAACCAGTCTTTGTACATACAGCCATTCCAGCATCCCCAAGGTTGTGTAATCAAAATTTGGGTGCTTGGGAACCCACATGCATTTACACTGGCTGCATCTTCCCAGTGTCATGTCATTGGCAATTACCACGTTCCCAGGAGTCTTCCGACAAGCAAAGTCAATGGGGGAAGCCGGATTTGCTTAACAACTAACTGCATGAGTGGCTTAAATGACTATGGCTAAAAGGTCGTAAGCTTTTAGTGACAGCTTTGCTTAGTGAGGGAAGTTCCAGTTCCAATTGGGATCATAAGTTGAGGACTACCTATGTAAGGAGCGAAGAAAATTCCCAGGAACATGAACTTCATAGCTGTCCTCTATTAACAGGAGGCATTATAGTTTTCATGAGAACAGATATCTTAAAATGAGAATTCCATGTGCAGTAGCTGCAACTGACAATACAGTTGATGCTATCATCACAGCTTATTGTTACTAAATTTTGCAAATTAATATACATTCAAATGTGTGTATATATGTATGCCTAAATGTGTATTCTCTCATACTCCTAGACTTTTTCATGAAAGCAATTATGAATATATGGGGGGCAGGATTGTGCTTTCAAGTCAATATTTGACTTAGCTATTGTATTGACAAGTCTCTGCAATTTTCTTGATTTTGGAAGTTGTTTATCCTTGCCTCTTTCCTAGGGCTAAGAGAGAGGGACTGGCTTTAAGTTCATTAAGCTGACTTCATTCCTAAAGCTATACTAGAACCCATGGTCTTCTGGTTTCTAGGCTGGTGTTTAACCAAACTGGCTCAATCACTTTAAATAACAATAGTGCTTATAGTCTTTAAAGTCCTCTCTAAGTGGTTTACAGAGCCAGCATATTGCCTCCAACAATCTGGATCCTCACTTTACCGACCTTGGAAGAATGGAAGGCTGAGTCAATTTTGAGCCAATCAGAATCAAACTGCTGGCAGTGGGCAGAGTCAGCCTGCAATATTGCATTCTAACCACTGCACCATCACAGCTCCTGGTTACCTGGCTCATAAAAGAAGAACAAGAACAAGAATGAGGAAATTTGGTTTAGCTCAATTAATGCTGTAGGCCTGCCTGTTTCTGGGTTATGAAATCTGGCCATGCTACTTGTGGCAATGAACAATAGAGCCTGTCACACTGATGCTAATTCTGCCAGAACAGTTGTTTCTATTTCTAAAATAATGCCATATGTTGTGATGCTGCACTTTAAAGGTGTTGGGGCACACAGTTATGAGCAATAAAAAAAATAGGTTTAAACTGCTGGAGATTAAATGATTTGCCAAAGGCAGTGAGAAAAATTATCAGTGCTGTCTTGTGTTTTAAATAGCATCTCATGATTTCCATGCAGGAGTTTTTAAGATAGGCTTTTATCCCCCTATTAAAATCAAAGAGTGATTCTGTTTTAGAATGAACAGCAGGGAGGAAAAAGCCCAGGGACTTCCGTGTCTTTTGTAGCAGAGAGTTTTCAGAAGCAATGAAAGTAAGACACAGCTGCTGTTGCATCCAGATTACACAAGGCATTTTAGCCCTGTCATTACAATACATTTGTACTGTTTTCGTGAAACTTTCCTTACCATTCCATTGGCTGGGAGGTTTAATCAGGAAAACTATTGATCTCAGCAAGAAGCACCAAGTTTTATTGCAGAATGACACCACTTAATGTGTTGGTGATAGTTTTCTGGTGTGGTTTGCACTGATTTAAATATTATTTCTTAATATAATGTATGTAGCTTAAATAACTGATTTTGTACCACGGCTGTTTTTTTTTTAATGTATCACAATTCTGAAATATTTATATAAAAATAACTTTAAACAAATTTTAGATTAAAACCTCTTTCCAAACACAGGTTGAGGCATTTAAAACAATATAAAACAAAGCAAAAACAGGCCTTGTAAACTGATGTTCTACTAATGCCCTCTTCAGGTGTTTTTGTCAAACAACTGCATGAGATAGTATGTGACCTTTTGAGAAATGTCTACGCACAAGCTTTCATAAACCTTTATTCTGTCTTTAGAATTTGGAATGATGGGAGATCATACAATTAAAAGTCAGCGACCTCGATCTGTTCATGAAAAAAGGGTCCCTCAGGAACAAGCTGATGCTGCTAAATTTATGGCACAAACTGGTAATACATTAATTACCTTTTATCTCCTTACTGTGTTTAATTTTAGCAATGCCACTGCATGTCTCCATAATCTTTTGCTGCATATTTGTCAGTTTTCTGAGCTGATACTTTAAAAAGCCATTTATTCTTATTTTTTTTAACCACCAGTTAAAATTCATAAATAAGAGATCTAAGACAAGTGTGCAATACACATGCAATCAATATGAAGTTTTTAAAACATATTTATTTTAATATGAAAGGTGTATTAATCACACATTCAGAAAAAAAGTATGTAATTTAATGTGTGTCTGTGTGTGTTTAAAAAAGAAACGTGTAGAGTGAATGGAGGAGGTTTCACAGCTTCAGGTTCAGATTACTGGGTGACAAATTATGTTCAATAAATAGCACAAGTAAGTGCCACAATTCTCTACTTAGATATTGTATCATGGTGTGCCCTTGTCTATTTAGACATCAACCCCATTTTTACTAATGGGACATAGAGAAAAATGTGCAAAAGATTTTAGCCTGCCTTTCCCTATGATTAACAATTCAACAGGAATGAAAACCGCATTTCTTAAGCACAGTGACTATAAATTCATATTATGAAATGCGGTATGATTAAAAATTACAAGCTGCGCTCAGTGACATAGCACCCTCTTTATAAGCAGCAGTATATCCAGTTAAACCCTCAGCATTTATCAACAGTGCTGGAAAAAATTTTACCCTCAAATCCTGAAAAGCTACTCCCTATCAATCATTAAATTAGGTGGACAGTGATGAAACCCGATACAGGGCAGTTCTCATTTCATCTAGCCATTTGATTTTCCTAAAGGCAGACATATTTTATGGCACAATATATATCATCAAGTCACTCAAATACAGTCATCAAGCACAAAATTAACACCATAATCTGCCCAATATAGAGCTTCTTCTACACACAGTTACTTGTCCAGTATGGTTAAGTTTTGTGCAGTGAGGTCCTGAACACAAATAAAGCAACAGCAAACACAGGGCTGGTGAAATAGATTTTCTCCATGTCGATATTCTGATATTGGAGGAAAGGACCATGTGTTCTGCTCTCTACACATATTTGTGTAATATTTTCCCACATGTCCTACAGTAAATTTCAATGTAAAAAGTTTCCTGTGCTGTAGAGGCTCTGTGTGTAGACAATCATGATTCTATCAAATAAACTTCTGATATAAATAATTTTTGATAAACTCTCAATCTCATAAGGTAGAAAACAGGGGTTCTCTGAACCATAATTTAAGACCTGAAAAGTTGATAATCTGAGTTGGAAAATATCAATATGATCCAGTCCAATTCAATTTAACTCCCATTGCTTTTATTATAGTTAAAAACTTTACACAGTTATCTTTAAAGTTTTTAGCTTTGATCCAACTGAGGCTCCATTCATCACTGAAAATGTACTATCTTGATTTTATTTTAAAGATCACATCTCTCTTTTGCAATCACAACAGGACTGCCTTTCTGGACATTCAAGCAGCCATATAATGCTAGCTTCTTATGACCCACATTTCTCAGTCTGATTTGTATTTCCACAGAATTACCATAAAATGGTGTGATAGTCTGCTATAGTAACCTGTAGATGAAATAATTCACAAGCACATACTTCAACACACTTACAGTGATCCATAGAGAGCAACACTATAAATGCATCCACCCTCCTGAGTAAATGTTCTTATGATTCAAATAAAATGAATATTTAAACCCACTCCCAAAAACATTTTCCAAAATCCTGATTTGATAATCAAGTATCTTATATCAGCCTTTTCAAATAAAACCCACTTGTCTAATATAGAGCAAAGCCACTTGTAACTTGCATATCGTAGGTTAATTCATTTTGCAAAATATTATGCTCTGTTTTTCAACACAGTTACTAATATCTAGTCCATCTCTTCCTTTTTCCATTCTGATTTTCTTTTAGTACTGATCATTGCATATGTGATTCACTGTGAACCTTTTCTTTTCTTGTGATAAAATTAATGTGGTATTGCCTTCAGTAGCATTATTAGACTCTTCTAACATGCATCTACATTTATCTGTACTCGCTCGGAAATTAATAAGATTGATAAGCGGAATTAGAAACGGCATTCATTTGTTTCTGTGACTTGAAGTTATTTCTTGTTTATTTTCCTGTATGTATTTTTTTTAAAGCCTAGGTGATAAATCTTGATTATTTGTCATATCGTGTAATTATTTATGAGTAGCAGTTAAAATTGTTCAGAATAGATTTGCAGTGATATCTATAAACTCATTTCTCTGTTTTAAATAAAAATTAATTAAAAATGGGGGGAAAGACTAATTTTGATGTAAGAGGTATTTTAAGGGAAAAAATAAACCTTATTTTTATGCTGCATTCATGTGTCTGGTTATGATAATTATGCACTGCTGACATTGAAACACCTCCACCCAGAATACATTTTGTGCTTTTCTCTAGCGAATGCAGAGTTTTTCTGCTTTCAGGCAGCTATTTTCACTTCAGTGGAGAATGGAAAACCAGTTTTTCCCATATGTGTCCTGCCTTTTCCATTGAAGGGAACTGAGAAGCCTTTGTAGATGAAGAAGCTGTAGGATTTTTATTCTCAAACAAATGTGCACCCTTCAAAACAAGAAAAGACCCCTTTCCCGCACTGATATGGACCGATGAGGATTCATAACGAAGTAGAAATGTTACTGAATCCATATCATGCATCTTTTTTTTATTTTAGTTTCAATGAAGAGAGAGGAGTATGGGTGGGGAATATATTAAATGAAGGTGCTAGATGTTTGTTAGAGGAATTTGATCATCACCATGTTTGAACAAAAAAAAAAAGTCCACTAGTGTGCATTGGCCCTAACAGCACATGTCTGCAGCATGACTGTATATATTCTCAAACCATGAGTTATGCTTTCCTCCATATTATCCTCTTTTTAGGTATTAAGAATTTAAAATTATCATCCAGGTAAGTGTGATATAGATTTGTGGGCCATTTTAATCAATACATTTTGCTTTGGCTACTTTTTAAATGTACTTTTGTATTTGTTTATAGTTCAGATCACTCTTAGTGTAGCAAGACCTTAGAAATCTGCTCCAGACAAAATAAATTCATGCTGAATGTAAGCTTTTGATGTTTTAATGAAAATCTTTGTATGACAGGGCCCTCCAAAATGTCCAGTATCTATTAAATCTCTTGAGATAAAGATATAATTAATTCAGTGGGTTATGTGCTACATGTACTCTTTTTACAAAGGGTTGAGTACATTCAGTAAAATTTGTGGGACTTGCTCAAGGACAACTGATGGCAACATATGCTTGTAGAATTCTGGCATGTATTATAAAAATAATATGTATGTATTTCAGAGCTGCCATCTCTGCATGTCTTAGTTATATAGGCTTGGTGCAATCAAGAAAGTACTTCTAATATAACTTTTAATTAGACACAAAAAAGAGGATCATTATTTAGTCTTCAGTCCCATTACCAAAGTCACGAGTGAAAGCTAAATCTCAGTTGACAGTAAGGCCCAATTAATTCAATGGAATACACGAAGCTCAGTACTGGGGTGTACACAATGTGGATAGTAGTCTCCTGAGACATGAACAGTGCAGTCATATGCTTGTTCCCCTCTGATTTGCCACAGACAAAACCTATTCCACAATCTAATGAATCCTAGACTTGTTCAATAACAAACCAGCAGATTTCTTCCTGATTTAAGCTAGTAACTGGTGGATCTGAACTTCCCATGCTATCCTCTCCTAGCAGATTTTATCCCAGTACACACAGGGACTCCATTGAATCGTTAACCTATGGGACCAAGGTCAGGGAAAAATGGGGAAAATTCCAAAATGAGGTGATGCCCTCAATTATCCAACCAGGCTTCTGCATCTCAGCTTATATTGTTCAAAATAATCTCACAATCGTCTGTGAAATATTTAAAGGCAGACCTAAAAAAGCTTCCACAGGCAGCAGAGTAGTTCATAAGTCAGTTGCATGTGTCAAAATCTGAATCCCTCCTGAAGTCACATACTGTTTACAGCCTAATACTCTCAGCATTTACCACACCTTAAGAGTTTTTTTTTTACCCTCAACTGTTACCTCGTTCCACTATTCTTGAACAAGAGAAATATTTAACACTTTTGTCAATGTTTTGTTAACAGTTTGTAATCTTTGTGAAGCAGATGAACAGGCTTCCTACCTTTCCCTCACTACATCATATGACATTACACAACCATAGTACCCTCCTTTCCTGCTCCCAGTTTTGAACGTAGAGGAGCACATATATCTCTCTGTCCCCCTGGAAGGTTATTGTCACTTACTTACATGTCGGAAGCAGACAATGAGATAGGAATGAATCAGTGCAAAAATTTAAAATCCCATTCCATATTTGACCCAAAGGCTTTTTCAAGAGGCAACTGGATTTTTTTGGTTTTTCTTTGAAGACCTTTCGCTTCTAAAGCTGAAGAAGCTTCTTGGATTGTCTTCAAATGAAAGGTCTTCAAAGAAAAACAAGAAAGTCCAGTTGCCTCTTGAAAAAGCACCTTTGGGACAACCATGAATCTCCATAGACATTCCATATTTGAGGTGCCTTATCCATCTCCCTGCTTTTTAACCTAATGTCAGTCATATCTATGATAATGGCTGATTTCTTCTAGTTAGATAAATTTCATTTTGTCAATCAATCTATTCATCAACATCTGTCACAACCAATGCAGTAAGTGAAAATACTTGAGTCATGTTATATTTTGGAAACCACATTGCCCAAGTCTCATTCCCTAGATGTGAAACTTTAAAAAAAATATATATATTAGCATTGGGATTTCTATGCAGATAGACATGTTGAACTAGAGATGTCTTACTAGAATGCTGGTTAATATATTTCGGAGTATATTATGCCATGGATAGTGTTTTAACTACATAATATTTATTTTTAAGGAGACAAAAGAAGACAATGTTCATTATGTGGAACATTATCATACTGATTGTGTTTAATTTAAGTTGGATTTATATTTAATCATATTAAGTTTTGTTCTGATATATCTATTCCTTTGCTTTAGCCCACCCACTTCTTGACATGTGGCTCATTACATGCCATTCAAAGATTTAGAGATTAACCCTTTGTTTAGCTTAACCCTTGGTCTAAAAAAAAAGTGCTGCATGGTCTTTTTTAGGGCACAAGAGTAGAGTGGTTTGCATTTATTTGATAGTAGAATTCAGAAGCATAGCAGAGGAAATGAGCAATGGACATGCACAGCTTCAGAAAAAGTTCAGAAAAAAAAGTGCTTTATTTGCCTACCACTCTTTAATGCAGCCACATGGTTCTCTGGGATCACCCAGCTGCCACATGAACCCCAGAAATGATGTAACCGCTATGGTAGGTACAACATTTCCAAACTCATGCAAACTTAAAGGACCTTTTCAGAATTGAATCTGAAGCACAGCAGCACATTCATAACACCTTGGTCTTTTCTTGCTGTTACCATTCAATAGCTTTGCCCTTCCTGCATTATAAAGTTTGGATTTTTTAATAGAAAAAAGTAACTATGTCTGAAAGTAAAACACATATTGCATACTTTAAATTTAAGACAAGTCTTTTTCTGCTAACACTGCACCTTCACACTGAGGGAACAGTTATGATTTAGTCATTCTTTTGTATCTAATAGTTTTATGCTTGTACATGGTTGACACATTTAGTCATTCAAGCTAAGTCAACATTTCTCAAGCTTATTCTATGCCACCTAGAGTTACTTGATTGTGAGATGGAAAGCTATATAAATAAGATTTCTATGTAAGTATGCAAGTTGTTATGGGGAAAATAGATTCCCCCCCACCTTTTTTTTTCTTACTACCCCATTGGGAAAAACTGCTCTGCAGACTATTCTTGGAAATTTCTCCAAGATGTGCCTGACCCTGTCAGAATGATGCTAAGCCTTTAACAATTGATTGATAAAAATGGTGGGTAGTCACCATTTGGCTAATATCAATCCTAATGGGGAGATAAAGTTATGTTTCCCCATTCCCATCCCAAGAAACTAAAACAAGTGTTCCTGCTGTCACTCACAATTGGCAATAAAAGTCATACTTTCCTATCCCACAATAGAAATGGCCTCACTCAGTTTCTTTGACAAAGAGATGAAGAACTCTAAGATTCTGCTTTCATTTTGTTTTGTTACAATTTAGCAAACACTATAAATATTGTAAAAATAAATTAATGCACAAGATTAGGTTTGTTCCTTAATGCCACTCGTTACCTGATTTTCCTTTTATCTTGGAAATATACTTACTTTCTAACTCATTGTATATTTTTTCCAAAAATGCTTAAGTTAGCTGAGCTTTTATTTTAAAAATATGTTATCTTTTTTAAAAATTTGTTTCGTAACTATTTTTTGCCTGTTTTTTTTTTTTTTTAAGTATTTAGCTCTGGCTCTGTACTCATGATTGTATTCATGTTTGCTTATTGTCTTGAATACAGGTGAATCTGGTGCTGAAGAGTGGGCCCAGTGGAGTACATGTTCAGTTACTTGTGGTCAAGGGTCGCAGGTGCGAACCAGAACTTGTGTATCACCTTACGGGACACACTGCAGCGGCCCTTTAAGAGAATCAAGGGTTTGCAATAACACTGCCCTCTGTCCAGGTAGTGTTAGCAGGCAATAAATGAATTTGTGGATATTTTTGAACTGTTGAATGCTAACCACTTGAAACACTACTGTTTATACATGGCTAGTAATAGGCACTTTATCTAGTGATTTGAATTATTAGTCATTGGTTCAACTTCCTTTCTTTTGGAACTAGCAATGCATTATTTGGGGATATTTTGCATTCCAACATTTTAAAGCATGCTTATACTATTTACTTTGGATAATAGCTCAACAATTACAGATATAATTGAACATGTTTTACTCTCTAATTGGTTTACATGATTACAAAGATAATCTGAAGATGAAATGATTTAAACTAACTGAGGCCATTTGGTTGTTCTCTTTTGTGGCAATTCAAAATCATAATTTAAGATTACTTAAAAATAAAAACAGCCTTTTTATCTTTAAGTATCATATTTGCACAACATAAACCCTCTTCTAGTCTTCAATACATCTAGAAAGGGGACTAGCCTTCTCACTCAGCCTCTCATACTACCTTCTTCATGTAGAACTTTTCTGGAAGTCCATTCAAGAGAGCATCTTATAAAATCAGCCTCCTTAAACTATATGGAATTAAACATTCTTCATTATAACTTTTCATTTGAAGGGCATTGTGGCTAATGTGCCTGATGCCACTCTCTTTAACCACAGGCAAATTATTACTGGATTTCTGAGATGAATAGCCAAGTGTTTGGATAAGAGAAAGAATTGTCAATTCACAATGTCTAAAACAACTTTGGGTAATCTATAAAAAGTGCCCCCCCTCCAAATTCCCATAGCCCTGCTTACTCATTTTTATATATTTTTATATATATATATATATATATATATATATATATATATATATATATATATATATATATATATATATAGTATTCAGCTTTGTTCGGGTATTTTCCCACGTCATTATAGTTGTGCTTTTAAAGTTGTAGCAACGTTTCGGCAGAATCTCATCTGCCATCATCAGGCTTCTGTATTGGTATCACAACTATAATGACGTGGGAAAATACCTGAACAAAGCTGCATACATGTAAGTACCCGTGAAAACTTAAGAATATATATATATACCGTGTTTCTCATATAATAAGGCCGGGTCTTCTTTTTTTTTGAGCCCCGAAAAAATGGCTAGGCTGTCTTTTTGGGGGTGACTTAATTCCCCCCTTGCATCTTCGGGCGGGCGGTGACGGCTTGGATGTTGACCTCGGCGTTGGTGGGGCACTTCGTATTGGGGTCAACGCAGGCAGCACCATATCCAGGTGTGCAACAAAAGTACTTCCTAATAGCAAGCCCCCCCACCATTCCCCCCATTTTGCATGTTTTAATATAGGCCTTAATTTGAGGGGAGGGGCTTAATTTCATTTCATGCCTATAAAACATGCTGGGACTTCCTATTGGGGGATGCTGTATTGTTGGAGAAACAGGGTATATATATAAACTAATACAAACTAATAAAAAGTAACAAAGGAAAAGAAAAAATGAAGAAATCCAAGAGAAATCTAAAAGTTCAAGGAAGAATAAAAATAAATAACAACAAAAATAATAAAATATTTTATTAATAATAATAAAAAATAGAAAAGAAAAAAGATGCAAAGAATAGCTTCTGGTCTTTTT